>NW_027100728.1:3079703-3098637 GCF_040412425.1 Macrobrachium rosenbergii
TTTGACGCAACTGGCACAAGTTTGTTTGACTACGCAACTGGCACAAGTTTGTTTGACGCAACTGGCACAAGTTTGTTCTACGCAACTGGCACAAGTTTGTTCTGACGCAACTGGCACAAGTTTGTTTGACGCAACTGGCACAAGTTTGTTCTACGCAACTGGCACAAGTTTGTTCTGACGCAACTGGCACAAGTTTGTTCTGACGCAACTGGCACAAGTTTGTTCTGACACAACTGGCACAAGTTTGTTCTCTGACATAACTGGCACAAGTTTGTTCTACGCAACTGGCACAAGTTTGTTCTACAACTGGCACAAGTTTGTTCTACGCAACTGGCACAAGTTTGTTTGACGCAACTGGCACAAGTTTGTTCTGACGCAACTGGCACAAGTTTGTTTGACGCAACTGGCACAAGTTTGTTCTGACGCAACTGGCACAAGTTTGTTTTACGCAACTGGCACAAGTTTGTTTGACAACTGGCACAAGTTTGTTCTGACGCAACTGGCACAAGTTTGTTTGACAAACTGGCACAAGTTTGTTTGACGCAACTGGCACAAGTTTGTTCTGACGCAACTGGCACAAGTTTGTTCTGACGCAACTGGCACAAGTTTGTTCTGACGCAACTGGCACAAGTTTGTTCTACGCAACTGGCACAAGTTTGTTCGACACAACTGGCACAAGTTTGTTTGACGCAACTGGCACAAGTTTGTTCTGACGCAACTGGCACAAGTTTGTTCTGACGCAACTGGCACAAGTTTGTTCTACGCAACTGGCACAAGTTTGTTTGACGCAACTGGCACAAGTTTGTTCTGACGCAACTGGCACAAGTTTGTTTGACGCAACTGGCACAAGTTTGTTTGACACAACTGGCACAAGTTTGTTTGTTCTGTTTGAACTGGCACAAGTTTGTTCTGACAACTGGCACAAGTTTGTTCTATGCAACTGGCACAAGTTTGTTTGACGCAACTGGCACAAGTTTGTTTGACGCAACTGGCACAAGTTTGTTCTGACGCAACTGGCACAAGTTTGTTCTACGCAAACTGGCACAAGTTTGTTCTATGCAACTGGCACAAGTTTGTTCTGACGCAACTGGCACAAGTTTGTTTGATGCAACTGGCACAAGTTTGTTCTGACGCAACTGGCACAAGTTTGTTTGACGCAACTGGCACAAGTTTGTTCTGACACAACTGGCACAAGTTTGTTTGATGCAACTGGCACAAGTTTGTTCTGACGCAACTGGCACAAGTTTGTTCTGACGCAACTGGCACAAGTTTGTTTGACGCAACTGGCACAAGTTTGTTCTGATGCAACTGGCACAAGTTTGTTTGACGCAACTGGCAAGTTTGTTTGACGCAACTGGCACAAGTTTGTTTTACGCAACTGGCACAAGTTTGTTCTGACGCAACTGGCACAAGTTTGTTCTGACGCAACTGGCACAAGTTTGTTTGACACAACTGGCACAAGTTTGTTTGACGCCACTGGCACAAGTTTGTTTGACGTAACTGGCACAAGTTTGTTCTACGCAACTGGCACAAGTTTGTTTGACGCAACTGGCACAAGTTTGTTCTACGCAACTGGCACAGGTTTGTTTGACGCAACTGGCACAAGATTGTTTGACGTAACTGGCACAAGTTTGTTCTACGCAACTGGCACAAGTTTGTTTGACACAACTGGCACAAGTTTGTTCTGCGCAAATGGCAAAAGTTTGTTCTACGCATCTGGTACAAGTTTGTTCTAGGCAACTGGCACTAGTTTGTTTGACGCAACTGGCACAAATTTGTTTGACGCAACTGGCACAAGTTTGTTCTGACGCAACTGGCACAAGTTTGTTCGACGCAACTGGCACAAGTTTGTTCTGACGCAACTGGCACAAGTTTGTTTGACAAACTGGCACAAGTTTGTTCTGACGCAACTGGCACAAGTTTGTTCTGACGCAACTGGCACAAGTTTGTTCTGACGCAACTGGCACAAGTTTGTTTGACGCAACTGGCACAAGTTTGTTCTGACACAACTGGCACAAGTTTGTTTTCTACGCAACTGGCACAAGTTTGTTCTACGCAACTGGCACAAGTTTGTTCTGACGCAACTGGCACAAGTTTGTTCTGACGCAACTGGCACAAGTTTGTTTGACGCAACTGGCACAAGTTTGTTCTGACGCAACTGGCACAAGTTTGTTCTACAACTGGCACAAGTTTGTTCTGACGCAACTGGCACAAGTTTGTTTGACGCAACTGGCACAAGTTTGTTTGACGCAACTGGCACAAGTTTGTTCTGACGCAACTGGCACAAGTTTGTTCTGACGCAACTGGCACAAGTTTGTTTTGACGCAACTGGCACAAGTTTGTTTGACACAACTGGCACAAGTTTGTTCGACGCAACTGGCACAAGTTTGTTTGACGCAACTGGCACAAGTTTGTTTGACGCAACTGGCACAAGTTTGTTCTACGCAACTGGCACAAGTTTGTTCTATGCAACTGGCACAAGTTTGTTTGACGCAACTGGCACAAGTTTGTTCTATGCAACTGGCACAAGTTTGTTTGACGCAACTGGCACAAGTTTGTTCTGACGCAACTGGCACAAGTTTGTTTGACACAACTGGCACAAGTTTGTTTGACGCAACTGGCACAAGTTTGTTTGACAAACTGGCACAAGTTTGTTCTGACACAACTGGCACAAGTTTGTTCGACGCAACTGGCACAAGTTTGTTCTGACGCAACTGGCACAAGTTTGTTCTGACGCAACTGGCACAAGTTTGTTCTACAAACTGGCACAAGTTGTTTGTTTGACAAACTGGCACAAGTTTGTTTGACACGCAACTGGCACAAGTTTGTTCTATGCAAACTGGCACAAGTTTGTTCTACGCAACTGGCACAAGTTTGTTCTGACACAACTGGCACAAGTTTGTTTTTGACAAACTGGCACAAGTTTGTTCTGACGCAACTGGCACAAGTTTGTTTGACGCAACTGGCACAAGTTTGTTCTGACGCAACTGGCACAAGTTTGTTCTGACGCAACTGGCACAAGTTTGTTCTGACGCAACTGGCACAAGTTTGTTCTGACGCAACTGGCACAAGTTTGTTTGACACAACTGGCACAAGTTTGTTCTGACGCAACTGGCACAAGTTTGTTTGACGCAACTGGCACAAGTTTGTTCTACAAAACAACTGGCACAAGTTTGTTCTGACGCAACTGGCACAAGTTTGTTCTACGCAACTGGCACAAGTTTGTTCTACGCAACTGGCACAAGTTTGTTTGATACAACAACTGGCACAAGTTTGTTTGACGCAACTGGCACAAGTTTGTTTGACAAACTGGCACAAGTTTGTTTGACGCAACTGGCACAAGTTTGTTCTGACGCAACTGGCACAAGTTTGTTCTACGCAACTGGCACAAGTTTGTTCTTGTTACGCAAACTGGCACAAGTTTGTTTGACGCAACTGGCACAAGTTTGTTCTGACGCAACTGGCACAAGTTTGTTCTACGCAACTGGCACAAGTTTGTTTGACGCAACTGGCACAAGTTTGTTCTACACAACTGGCACAAGTTTGTTCTGACGCAACTGGCACAAGTTTGTTTGACGCAACTGGCACAAGTTTGTTCTGACAAACTGGCACAAGTTTGTTTGACGCAACTGGCACAAGTTTGTTCTGACGCAACTGGCACAAGTTTGTTTGACGCAAACTGGCACAAGTTTGTTCTGACGCAACTGGCACAAGTTTGTTTTGACGCAACTGGCACAAGTTTGTTCTACGCAACTGGCACAAGTTTGTTTGACGCAACTGGCACAAGTTTGTTCTGACGCAACTGGCACAAGTTTGTTTGACGCAACTGGCACAAGTTTGTTCTGACGCAACTGGCACAAGTTTGTTCTACGCAACTGGCACAAGTTTGTTTCTATGC
Organism: Macrobrachium rosenbergii; assembly: GCF_040412425.1. Lineage (NCBI taxonomy): Eukaryota > Metazoa > Arthropoda > Malacostraca > Decapoda > Palaemonidae > Macrobrachium > Macrobrachium rosenbergii. Next base: position 3,083,602 of record NW_027100728.1, read on the forward strand.
AACTGGCACAAGTTTGTTTGACGCAACTGGCACAAGTTTGTTCTGACGCAACTGGCACAAGTTTGTTCTCACGCAACTGGCACAAGTTTGTTCTGACGCAACTGGCACAAGTTTGTTCTGACGCAACTGGCACAAGTTTGTTTGACTACAACTGGCACAAGTTTGTTCGACGCAACTGGCACAAGTTTGTTCTACATAACTGGCTGGCACAAGTTTGTTCGACGCAACTGGCACAAGTTTGTTTGACAAACTGGCACAAGTTTGTTCTGACGCAACTGGCACAAGTTTGTTCTACGCAACTGGCACAAGTTTGTTCTCGCAACTGGCACAAGTTTGTTCTGACACAACTGGCACAAGTTTGTTTTTCAACTGGCACAAGTTTGTTCTGCAACTGGCACAAGTTTGTTCTGACGCAACTGGCACAAGTTTGTTTGACGCAACTGGCACAAGTTTGTTTGACGCAACTGGCACAAGTTTGTTCTGACGCCAACTGGCACAAGTTTTTGTTTGACGCAACTGGCACAAGTTTGTTCTGACACAACTGGCACAAGTTTGTTCGACGCAACTGGCACAAGTTTGTTCTGACGCAACTGGCACAAGTTTGTTCTACGCAACTGGCACAAGTTTGTTCTGACACAACTGGCACAAGTTTGTTCTGACGCAACTGGCACAAGTTTGTTTTCTGCGCAACTGGCACAAGTTTGTTCTGACGCAACTGGCACAAGTTTGTTTTGACTACAACTGGCACAAGTTTGTTTGACGCAACTGGCACAAGTTTGTTCTGACGCAACTGGCACAAGTTTGTTTGACGCAACTGGCACAAGTTTGTTTGACGCAACTAACTGGCACAAGTTTGTTCTACGCAACTGGCACAAGTTTGTTTGACGCAACTGGCACAAGTTTGTTCTGACGCAACTGGCACAAGTTTGTTTTGACGCAACTGGCACAAGTTTGTTCTGACGCAACTGGCACAAGTTTGTTTGACGCAACTGGCACAAGTTTGTTCTGGTTTGACGCAACTGGCACAAGTTTGTTCTACGCAACTGGCACAAGTTTGTTCTGACGCAACTGGCACAAGTTTGTTCTGACGCAACTGGCACAAGTTTGTTCTACGCAACTGGCACAAGTTTGTTCTACTGGCACAACTGGCACAAGTTTGTTTGACGCAACTGGCACAAGTTTGTTTGACGCAACTGGCACAAGTTTGTTTGACGCAACTGGCACAAGTTTGTTCTGACGCAACTGGCACAAGTTTGTTTGACGCAACTGGCACAAGTTTGTTCGACGCAACTGGCACAAGTTTGTTCTACGCAACTGGCACAAGTTTGTTCTGACACAACTGGCACAAGTTTGTTCTGACGCAACTGGCACAAGTTTGTTTGACGCAACTGGCACAAGTTTGTTCTGACGCAACTGGCACAAGTTTGTTCTGACGCAACTGGCACAAGTTTGTTCTGACGCAACTGGCACAAGTTTGTTCTGACGCAACTGGCACAAGTTTGTTTGACACAACTGGCACAAGTTTGTTTGACGCAACTGGCACAAGTTTGTTTGACGCAACTGGCACAAGTTTGTTCTGACGCAACTGGCACAAGTTTGTTTGACGCAACTGGCACAAGTTTGTTTGACGCAACTGGCACAAGTTTGTTTGACAAACTGGCACAAGTTTGTTTGACAAACTGGCACAAGTTTGTTTGACGCAACTGGCACAAGTTTGTTCTGACGCAACTGGCACAAGTTTGTTTGACGCAACTGGCACAAGTTTGTTCTGACACAACTGGCACAAGTTTGTTCTGACGCAACTGGCACAAGTTTGTTCTGACAACTGGCACAAGTTTGTTCGACGCAACTGGCACAAGTTTGTTTGACGCAACTGGCACAAGTTTGTTCTGACGCAACTGGCACAAGTTTGTTCTAACTGGCAACTGGCACAAGTTTGTTCTACGCAACTGGCACAAGTTTGTTTGACGCAACTGGCACAAGTTTGTTCTGACGCAACTGGCACAAGTTTGTTCTGACGCAACTGGCACAAGTTTGTTCTTGACGCAACTGGCACAAGTTTGTTCTCTTGCAACTGGCACAAGTTTGTTTGACACAACTGGCACAAGTTTGTTCTGACGCAACTGGCACAAAGTTTGTTCTACGTAACTGGCACAAGTTTGTTCTACGCAACTGGAACAAGTTTGTTTGATGCAAGTGGCACAAATTTGTTCTACGCAACTGGCACAAGTTTGTTTGACACGACTGGCACAAGTTTGTTCTACGCAACTGGCACAAGTTTGTTTGACGCAACTGGCACAAGTTTGTTGACACAACTGGCACAAGTTTGTTCTACGCAACTGGCACAAGTTTATTTGACTCAACTGGCACAAATTTGTCTGAAGCAACTGGCACAAGTTTGTTCGATGCAACTGGCACAAGTTTGTTCTACGCAACTGGCACAAGTTTGTTCTACGCAACAGGCACAAGTTTGTTCGACACAACTGGCACAAGTTTGTTTGACGCAACTGGCACAAGTTTGTTCTGACGCAACTGGCACAAGTTTGTTCTGACGCAACTGGCACAAGTTTGTTCTGACGCAACTGGCACAAGTTTGTTTGTTCTATGCAACTGGCACAAGTTTGTTTGACGCAACTGGCACAAGTTTGTTCTGACATGCAACTGGCACAAGTTTGTTCTGACAACTGCAACTGGCACAAGTTTGTTCTGACGCAACTGGCACAAGTTTGTTCGACGCAACTGGCACAAGTTTGTTTGACGCAACTGGCACAAGTTTGTTCTACACAACTGGCACAAGTTTGTTCTGACGCAACTGGCACAAGTTTGTTCTGACACAACTGGCACAAGTTTGTTCTACAAAACTGGCACAAGTTTGTTCTACGCAACTGGCACAAGTTTGTTCTACGCAACTGGCACAAGTTTGTTCTACGCAACTGGCACAAGTTTGTTCTGACGCAACTGGCACAAGTTTTTTCTACGCAACTGGCACAAGTTTGTTTGACGCAACTGGCACAAGTTTGTTCTGACGCAACTGGCACAAGTTTGTTTGACGCAACTGGCACAAGTTTGTTTGACGCAACTGGCACAAGTTTGTTCTGACGCAACTGGCACAAGTTTGTTCTACGCAACTGGCACAAGTTTGTTCTACGCAACTGGCACAAGTTTGTTTGACGCAACTGGCACAAGTTTGTTCTACGCAACTGGCACAAGTTTGTTCTGCGCAGGTGGCACAAGTTTGTTCTGACGCAACTGGCACAAGTTTGTTCTGACGCAACTGGCACAAGTTTGTTCTGACGCAACTGGCACAAGTTTGTTCTGACGCAACTGGCACAAGTTTGTTCTGACGCAACTGGCACAAGTTTGTTCTACGCAACTGGCACAAGTTTGTTCTGACGCAACTGGCACAAGTTTGTTTGACACAACTGGCACAAGTTTGTTCTGACAACAACTGGCACAAGTTTGTTCGACGCAACTGGCACAAGTTTGTTCTGACGCAACTGGCACAAGTTTGTTCTAACGCAACTGGCACAAGTTTGTTCTGACGCAACTGGCACAAGTTTGTTTTATGACGCAACTGGCACAAGTTTGTTTGACACAACTGGCACAAGTTTGTTCTAACTGCAACTGGCACAAGTTTGTTTGACGCAACTGGCACAAGTTTGTTTGACGCAACTGGCACAAGTTTGTTTGACGCAACTGGCACAAGTTTGTTCGACGCAACTGGCACAAGTTTGTTCTACGCAACTGGCACAAGTTTGTTTGACGCAACTGGCACAAGTTTGTTTGACGCAAATGGCACAAGGTTGTTCTACGCAACTGGCACAAGTTTGTTCTACGCAACTGGCACAAGTTTGTTTGACGCAACTGGCACAAGTTTGTTTGACGCAACTGGCACAAGTTTGTTCTGACGCAACTGGCACAAGTTTGTTCTACGCAACTGGCACAAGTTTGTTTGACGCAACTGGCACAAGTTTGTTCGACGCAACTGGCACAAGTTTGTTTGACGCCAACTGGCACAAGTTTGTTCTGACGCAACTGGCACAAGTTTGTTCTACGCAACTGGCACAAGTTTGTTTGACGCAACTGGCACAAGTTTGTTTGACGCAACTGGCACAAGTTTGTTCTACGCAACTGGCACAAGTTTGTTCTACGCAACTGGCACAAGTTTGTTCTGCAAAACTGGCACAAGTTTGTTCTGGCACAAGTTTGTTCTGGCAACTGGCACAAGTTTGTTCTGACGCAACTGGCTCAAGTTTGTTCTGACGCAACTGGCACAAGTTTGTTTGACGCAACTGGCACAAGTTTGTTTGACGCAACTGGCACAAGTTTGTTCTACGCAACTGGCACAAGTTTGTTTGACGCAACTGGCACAAGTTTGTTCTACGCAACTGGCACAAGTTTGTTCTATGCAACTGGCACAAGTTTGTTTGACGCAACTGGCACAAGTTTGTTCTACGCAACTGGCACAAGTTTGTTTGACGCAACTGGCACAAGTTTGTTCTGACGCAACTGGCACAAGTTTGTTTGACGCAACTGGCACAAGTTTGTTCTGACGCAACTGGCACAAGTTTGTTCTACGCAACTGGCACAAGTTTGTTTGACGCAACTGGCACAAGTTTGTTTGACGCAACTGGCACAAGTTTGTTCTGACGCAACTGGCACAAGTTTGTTCTGACGCAACTGGCACAAGTTTGTTTGACGCAACTGGCACAAGTTTGTTTGACGCAACTGGCACAAGTTTGTTTGACGCAAACTGGCACAAGTTTGTTCTACGCAAACTGGCACAAGTTTGTTCTGACGCAACTGGCACAAGTTTGTTTGACGCAACTGGCACAAGTTTGTTCTACGCAACTGGCACAAGTTTGTTTGACGCAACTGGCACAAGTTTGTTCTACGCAACTGGCACAAGTTTGTTTGACGCAACTGGCACAAGTTTGTTCTGACGCAACTGGCACAAGTTTGTTCTGACACAACTGGCACAAGTTTGTTTGACGCAAACTGGCACAAGTTTGTTCGACGCAGCAACTGGCACAAGTTTGTTCTACGCAACTGGCACAAGTTTGTTCTGACGCAACTGGCACAAGTTTGTTCTACGCAACTGGCACAAGTTTGTTCTGACGCAACTGGCACAAGTTTGTTCTGACGCAACTGGCACAAGTTTGTTCTACGCAACTGGCACAAGTTTGTTCTGACGCAACTGGCACAAGTTTGTTCTGACGCAACTGGCACAAGTTTGTTCTGACGCAACTGGCACAAGTTTGTTCTGACGCAACTGGCACAAGTTTGTTTGACACAACTGGCACAAGTTTGTTCTACGCAACTGGCACAAGTTTGTTCTGACGCAACTGGCACAAGTTTGTTCTGACGCAACTGGCACAAGTTTGTTCTGACGCAACTGGCACAAGTTTGTTTGACACAACTGGCACAAGTTTGTTCTGACAAACTGGCACAAGTTTGTTCTACGCAACTGGCACAAGTTTGTTCTGACGCAACTGGCACAAGTTTGTTTGACGCAACTGGCACAAGTTTGTTTGACGCAACTGGCACAAGTTTGTTTGACGCAACTGGCACAAGTTTGTTTGACGCAACTGGCACAAGTTTGTTTGACGCAACTGGCACAAGTTTGTTCTGACAACTGGCACAAGTTTGTTTGACGCAACTGGCACAAGTTTGTTCTGACGCAACTGGCACAAGTTTGTTCTACGCAACTGGCACAAGTTTGTTCTATGCAACTGGCACAAGTTTGTTTGACACAACTGGCACAAGTTTGTTTGACGCAACTGGCACAAGTTTGTTTGACGCAACTGGCACAAGTTTGTTTGACGCAACTGGCACAAGTTTGTTCTGACGCAACTGGCACAAGTTTGTTTGACGCAACTGGCACAAGTTTGTTTGACAAACTGGCACAAGTTTGTTCTACGCAACTGGCACAAGTTTGTTCTACGCAACTGGCACAAGTTTGTTTGACGCGCAACTGGCACAAGTTTGTTCTATGCAACTGGCACAAAGTTTGTTCTACGCAACTGGCACAAGTTTGTTCTGACGCAACTGGCACAAGTTTGTTTGACGACGCAACTGGCACAAGTTTGTTCTGACGCAACTGGCACAAGTTTGTTTGACGCAACTGGCACAAGTTTGTTCTGACACAACTGGCACAAGTTTGTTCTACGCAACTGGCACAAGTTTGTTTGACGCAACTGGCACAAGTTTGTTCTGACGCAACTGGCACAAGTTTGTTCTGATGCAACTGGCACAAGTTTGTTCGACACAACTGGCACAAGTTTGTTTGACGCAACTGGCACAAGTTTGTTTGACGCAACTGGCACAAGTTTGTTTCTACGCAACTGGCACAAGTTTGTTCTGACACAACTGGCACAAGTTTGTTCTGACGCAACTGGCACAAGTTTGTTCTGACGCAACTGGCACAAGTTTGTTCTACGCAACTGGCACAAGTTTGTTCGACGCAACTGGCACAAGTTTGTTTGACGCAACTGGCACAAGTTTGTCTGACACAACTGGCACAAGTTTGTTCTACGCAACTGGCACAAGTTTGTCTGACACAACTGGCACAAGTTTGTTCTACGCAACTGGCACAAGTTTGTTTGACGCAACTGGCACAAGTTTGTTTGACGCAACTGGCACAAGTTTGTTCTACGCAACTGGCACAAGTTTGTTCTGACACAACTGGCACAAGTTTGTTCGACGCAACTGGCACAAGTTTGTTCGACGCAACTGGCACAAGTTTGTTCTACGCAACTGGCACAAGTTTGTTCTACGCAACTGGCACAAGTTTGTTCTACGCAACTGGCACAAGTTTGTTTGACACAACTGGTACAAGTTTGCTCTACACAACTGGCACAAGTTTGTTCTGCGCAATTGGCTCAAGTTTTTTCTACGCAACTGGCACAAGTTTGTTTGACGCAACTGGCACAAGTTTGTTTGACGCAACTGGCACAAGTTTGTTCTACGCAACTGGCCCAAGTTTGTTTGACGCAACTGGCTGGCACAAGTTTGTTCAACGCATCTGGCACAAGTTTGTCCAACGCAACTGGCACAAGTTTGTTCTACGCAACTGTCACAAGTTTGTTCAACGCATCTGGCACAAGTTTGTTCGACGCAACTGGCACAAGTTTGTCTGACGCAACTGGCACAAGTGTGTTTGACTCAACTGGCACAAGTTTGTTCGACGCAACTGGCACAAGTTTGTTCTACGCAACTGGCACAAGTTTGTTCTGCGCAACTGGCACAAGTTTGTCTGACATAACTGGCACAAGTTTGTTCGACGCAACTGGCACAAGTTTGTTTGACGCAACTGGCACAAGTTTGTTCTACGCAACTGGCACAAGTTTGTTTGACGCAACTGGCACAAGTTTGTTTGACGCAACTGGCACAAGTTTGTTCTGACGCAACTGGCACAAGTTTGTTCTGACGCAACTGGCACAAGTTTGTTCTGACGCAACTGGCACAAGTTTGTTCTGACACAAGTTTGTTCTATTGCAACTGGCACAAGTTTGTTCTGACGCAACTGGCACAAGTTTGTTCTGACGCAACTGGCACAAGTTTGTTTGACGCAACTGGCACAAGTTTGTTCTGACGCAACTGGCACAAGTTTGTTCTGACGCAACTGGCACAAGTTTGTTCTACAACTGGCACTGGCACAAGTTTGTTCTGATGCAACTGGCACAAGTTTGTTTGACGCAACTGGCACAAGTTTGTTCTACGCAACTGGCACAAGTTTGTTTGACGCAACTGGCACAAGTTTGTTCGACGCAACTGGCACAAGTTTGTTTGACGCAACTGGCACAAGTTTGTTCTGACAACTGGCACAAGTTTGTTCTGACGCAACTGGCACAAGTTTTTGTTCTGGCACAAGTTTTGTTTGAAACTGGCACAAGTTTGTTTGACGCAACTGGCACAAGTTTGTTTGACGCAACTGGCACAAGTTTGTTCTACGCAACTGGCACAAGTTTGTTCTGCGCAACTGGCATAAGTTTGTCTGACATAACTGGCACAAGTTTGTTTGACGCAACTGGCACAAGTTTGTTCTGACGCAACTGGCACAAGTTTGTTCGACGCAACTGGCACAAGTTTGTTCTACGCAACTGGCACAAGTTTGTTCTACGCAACTGGCACAAGTTTGTTTGACGCAACTGGCACAAGTTTGTTCTGACGCAACTGGCACAAGTTTGTTTGACTATGCAACTGGCACAAGTTTGTTTGACGCAACTGGCACAAGTTTGTTTGACGCAACTGGCACAAGTTTGTTCTGACGCAACTGGCACAAGTTTGTTCTGACGCAACTGGCACAAGTTTGTTCGACGCAACTGGCACAAGTTTGTTCTACGCAACTGGCACAAGTTTGTTCTGACGCAACTGGCACAAGTTTGTTCTACGCAACTGGCACAAGTTTGTTCTGACGCAACTGGCACAAGTTTGTTTGACGCAACTGGCACAAGTTTGTTCTGACGCAACTGGCACAAGTTTGTTCTGACGCAACTGGCACAAGTTTGTTCGACGCAACTGGCACAAGTTTGTTCTGACGCAACTGGCACAAGTTTGTTTGACGCAACTGGCACAAAGTTTGTTTGACACAACTGGCACAAGTTTGTTCTATGCAACTGGCACAAGTTTGTTCTACGCAACTGGCACAAGTTTGTTCTACGCAACTGGCACAAGTTTGTTCTACGCAACTGGCACAAGTTTGTTCTACACAACTGGCACAAGTTTGTTCTACGCAACTGGCACAAGTTTGTTCTACGCAACTGGCACAAGTTTGTTTGACGCAACTGGCACAAGTTTGTTTTGACGCAACTGGCACAAGTTTGTTTGACGCAACTGGCACAAGTTTGTTCTGACGCAACTGGCACAAGTTTGTTCTGACACGCAACTGGCACAAGTTTGTTCTACGCAACTGGCACAAGTTTGTTCGACGCAACTGGCACAAGTTTGTTTGACGCAACTGGCACAAGTTTGTTCTGACGCAACTGGCACAAGTTTGTTCTATGCAACTGGCACAAGTTTGTTTGACGCAACTGGCACAAGTTTGTTCTGACGCAACTGGCACAAGTTTGTTTGACGCAACTGGCACAAGTTTGTTTGACGCAACTGGCACAAGTTTGTTCTGACGCAACTGGCACAAGTTTGTTTGACGCAACTGGCACAAGTTTGTTTGACACAACTGGCACAAGTTTGTTCTGACGCAACTGGCACAAGTTTGTTTGACGCAACTGGCACAAGTTTGTTTGACGCAACTGGCACAAGTTTGTTCTGACAACTGGCACAAGTTTGTTCTGACGCAACTGGCACAAGTTTGTTCTGACGCAACTGGCACAAGTTTGTTCTGACGCAACTGGCACAAGTTTGTTTGACGCAACTGGCACAAGTTTGTTTGACGCAACTGGCACAAGTTTGTTCTGACGCAACTGGCACAAGTTTGTTCTATGCAACTGGCACAAGTTTGTTCTGACGCAACTGGCACAAGTTTGTTTGACGCAACTGGCACAAGTTTGTTTGACGCAACTGGCACAAGTTTGTTCTACACAACTGGCACAAGTTTGTTTGACGCAACTGGCACAAGTTTGTTCTACGAAACTGGCACAAGTTTGTTTGACACAACTGGCACAAGTTTGTTCTTCACAACTGGCACAAGTTTGTTCTACGCAACTGGCACAAGTTTGTTCTACGCAACTGGCACAAGTTTGTTCGACGCAACTGGCACAAGTTTGTTCGACGCAACTGGCACAAGTTTGTTCTATGCAACTGGCACAAGTTTGTTCTACGCAACTGGCACAAGTTTGTTCGACCCAACTGGCACAAGTTTGTTTGACGCAACTGGCACAAGTTTGTTCTACGCAACTGGCACAAGTTTGTTTGACGCAACTGGCACAAGTTTGTTTGACGCAACTGGCACAAGTTTGTTCTACGCAACTGGCACAAGTTTGTTCTGACGCAACTGGCACAAGTTTGTTCTGACGCAACTGGCACAAGTTTGTTTGACGCAACTGGCACAAGTTTGTTCTGACGCAACTGGCACAAGTTTGTTCTGACGCAACTGGCACAAGTTTGTTTGACGCAACTGGCACAAGTTTGTTCTACGCAACTGGCACAAGTTTGTTCTGACGCAACTGGCACAAGTTTGTTCTACGCAACTGGCACAAGTTTGTTCTGACGCAACTGGCACAAGTTTGTTCTACGCACTGGCACAAGTTTGTTTGACGCAACTGGCACAAGTTTGTTTGACACAACTGGCACAAGTTTGTTCTGACGCAACTGGCACAAGTTTGTTCTGACGCAACTGGCACAAGTTTGTTCTATGCAACTGGCACAAGTTTGTTCTGACGCAACTGGCACAAGTTTGTTTGACGCAACTGGCACAAGTTTGTTTGACGCAACTGGCACAAGTTTGTTTGACGCAACTGGCACAAGTTTGTTTGACGCAACTGGCACAAGTTTGTTCTGACGCAACTGGCACAAGTTTGTTCTACGCAACTGGCACAAGTTTGTTTGGCACACGCAACTGGCACAAGTTTGTTCTGACGCAACTGGCACAAGTTTGTTCTATGCAACTGGCACAAGTTTGTTTGTTTGGCACAAGTTTGTTTGACTGGCACAAGTTTGTTTGACGCAACTGGCACAAGTTTGTTCTACGCAACTGGCACAAGTTTGTTCTGACGCAACTGGCACAAGTTTGTTTGACACAACTGGCACAAGTTTGTTCTGACGCAACTGGCACAAGTTTGTTCTGACTGCAACTGGCTGGCACAAGTTTGTTTGACGCAACTGGCACAAGTTTGTTTGACAAAACTGGCACAAGTTTGTTTGACGCAACTGGCACAAGTTTGTTTGACGCAACTGGCACAAGTTTGTTCTGACGCAACTGGCACAAGTTTGTTCTGACGCAACTGGCACAAGTTTGTTTGACGCAACTGGCACAAGTTTGTTCTGACGCAACTGGCACAAGTTTGTTTGACGCAACTGGCACAAGTTTGTTCTACGCAACTGGCACAAGTTTGTTCTGACACAACTGGCACAAGTTTGTTCTGACGCAACTGGCACAAGTTTGTTCTGACGCAACTGGCACAAGTTTGTTCTCTGCAACTGGCACAAGTTTGTTTGACGCAACTGGCACAAGTTTGTTCTGACGCAACTGGCACAAGTTTGTTCTGACGCAACTGGCACAAGTTTGTTCTGACGCAACTGGCACAAGTTTGTTCTGACGCAACTGGCACAAGTTTGTTCTGACGCAAACTGGCACAAGTTTGTTCTGACGCAACTGGCACAAGTTTGTTTGACGCAACTGGCACAAGTTTGTTCTACGCAACTGGCACAAGTTTGTTTTGACAACTGGCACAAGTTTGTTCTGACGCAACTGGCACAAGTTTGTTCTGACGCAACTGGCACAAGTTTGTTCTTCACGCAACTGGCACAAGTTTGTTTGACGCAACTGGCACAAGTTTGTTCTACGCAACTGGCACAAGTTTGTTTGACGCGCAACTGGCACAAGTTTGTTCTGACGCAACTGGCACAAGTTTTGTTCTGACGCAAACTGGCACAAGTTTGTTCTGACGCAACTGGCACAAGTTTGTTCTAACGCAACTGGCACAAGTTTGTTCTGACGCAACTGGCACAAGTTTGTTTGACGCAACTGGCACAAGTTTGTTCTACGCAACTGGCACAAGTTTGTTTGACGCAACTGGCACAAGTTTGTTCTGACGCAACTGGCACAAGTTTGTTCTGCAACTGGCACAAGTTTGTTCTGACACAACTGGCACAAGTTTGTTCTGACGCAACTGGCACAAGTTTGTTCTGACGCAACTGGCACAAGTTTGTTCTGACACAACTGGCACAAGTTTGTTCTACGCAACTGGCACAAGTTTGTTCTGACACAACTGGCACAAGTTTGTTCTGACACAACTGGCACAAGTTTGTTTGACACAACTGGCACAAGTTTGTTTGACGCAACTGGCACAAGTTTGTTCTGATGCAACTGGCACAAGTTTGTTTGACGCAACTGGCACAAGTTTGTTTGACGCAACTGGCACAAGTTTGTTTGACGCAAACTGGCACAAGTTTGTTCTGACGCAACTGGCACAAGTTTGTTTGACGCAACTGGCACAAGTTTGTTCTGACGCAACTGGCACAAGTTTGTTCTGACGCAACTGGCACAAGTTTGTTCTATGCAAACTGGCACAAGTTTGTTCTATGCAACAACTGGCACAAGTTTGTTTGACGCAACTGGCACAAGTTTGTTTGACGCAACTGGCACAAGTTTGTTTGACAACTGGCACAAGTTTGTTTGACGCAACTGGCACAAGTTTGTTCTGACGCAACTGGCACAAGTTTGTTTGACGCAACTGGCACAAGTTTGTTCTGACGCAACTGGCACAAGTTTGTTCTGACACAACAACTGGCACAAGTTTGTTCTACACAACTGGCACAAGTTTGTTCTGACGCAACTGGCACAAGTTTGTTCTGACGCAACTGGCACAAGTTTGTTCTGACGCAACTGGCACAAGTTTGTTCTGACGCAACTGGCACAAGTTTGTTCTGACGCAACTGGCACAAGTTTGTTCTGACGCAACTGGCACAAGTTTGTTCTGACGCAACTGGCACAAGTTTGTTCTACGCAACTGGCACAAGTTTGTTTGACGCAACTGGCACAAGTTTGTTCTGACGCAACTGGCACAAGTTTGTTCTGACGCAACTGGCACAAGTTTGTTTGACACAACTGGCACAAGTTTGTTTGACGCAACTGGCACAAGTTTGTTCTGACGCAACTGGCACAAGTTTGTTCTACACAACTGGCTGGCACAAGTTTGTTCTACGCAACTGGCACAAGTTTGTTCTGACGCAACTGGCACAAGTTTGTTCTGACAACTTGTTTCAACTGGCACAAGTTTGTTTGACGCAACTGGCACAAGTTTGTTTGACGCAACTGGCACAAGTTTGTTTGACGCAACTGGCACAAGTTTGTTTGACAAAACTGGCACAAGTTTGTTTGGATGCAACTGGCACAAGTTTGTTCTGACGCAACTGGCACAAGTTTGTTTGACGCAACTGGCACAAGTTTGTTTGACAAACTGGCACAAGTTTGTTTGACGCAACTGGCACAAGTTTGTTTGACGCAACTGGCACAAGTTTGTTCTACGCAACTGGCACAAGTTTGTTCTGACGCAACTGGCACAAGTTTGTTCTGACGCAACTGGCACAAGTTTGTTCTGACGCAACTGGCACAAGTTTGTTCTGACGCAACTGGCACAAGTTTGTTCTGACAACTGGCACAAGTTTGTTCTGACGCAACTGGCACAAGTTTGTTCTGACGCAACTGGCACAAGTTTGTTTGACGCAACTGGCACAAGTTTGTTCTATAACTGGCACAAGTTTGTTCTACGCAACTGGCACAAGTTTGTTTGACTGCAACTGGCACAAGTTTGTTTGACGCAACTGGCACAAGTTTGTTCTGACGCAACTGGCACAAGTTTGTTCTGACGCAACTGGCACAAGTTTGTTCTACGCAACTGGCACAAGTTTGTTTGACGCAACTGGCACAAGTTTGTTCTGACGCAACTGGCACAAGTTTGTTTGACGCAACTGGCACAAGTTTGTTCTGACGCAACTGGCACAAGTTTGTTCTGACGCAACTGGCACAAGTTTGTTTGACGCAACTGGCACAAGTTTGTTCTGACAAACTGGCACAAGTTTGTTTGACGCAACTGGCACAAGTTTGTTTGACGCAACTGGCACAAGTTTGTTTGACGCAACTGGCACAAGTTTGTTTGACGCAACTGGCACAAGTTTGTTTGACGCAACTGGCACAAGTTTGTTTGACGCAACTGGCACAAGTTTGTTTGACGCAACTGGCACAAGTTTGTTCTGACGCAACTGGCACAAGTTTGTTCTGACGCAACTGGCACAAGTTTGTTCTTGACGCAACTGGCACAAGTTTGTTCTGACAACAACTGGCACAAGTTTGTTTGACGCAACTGGCACAAGTTTGTTCTACACAAACTGGCACAAGTTTGTTCTGACGCAACTGGCACAAGTTTGTTCTACGCAACTGGCACAAGTTTGTTCTGACGCAACTGGCACAAGTTTGTTCTACGCAACTGGCACAAGTTTGTTCTGACGCAACTGGCACAAGTTTGTTTGACGCAACTGGCACAAGTTTGTTCTACAACTGGCACAAGTTTGTTTGACACAACTGGCACAAGTTTGTTCTGACGCAACTGGCACAAGTTTGTTCTGATGCAACTGGCACAAGTTTGTTTGACGCAACTGGCACAAGTTTGTTCTTCTGCAACTGGCACAAGTTTGTTCTACGCAACTGGCACAAGTTTGTTTGACGCAACTGGCACAAGTTTGTTCTGACGCAACTGGCACAAGTTTGTTTGACGCAACTGGCACAAGTTTGTTTGACGCAACTGGCACAAGTTTGTTCTGACGCAAACTGGCACAAGTTTGTTTGATGCAACTGGCACAAGTTTGTTTGATGCAACAACTGGCACAAGTTTGTTTGACTACGCAACTGGCACAAAGTTTGTTTGACGCAACTGGCACAAGTTTGTTTGACACAACTGGCACAAGTTTGTTCTGACGCAACTGGCACAAGTTTGTTTGACGCAACTGGCACAAGTTTGTTCGACACGCAACTGGCACAAGTTTGTTCTGACGCAACTGGCACAAGTTTGTTTGACGCAACTGGCACAAGTTTGTTCTACGCAACTGGCACAAGTTTGTTCTACGCAACTGGCACAAGTTTGTTCGACGCAACTGGCACAAGTTTGTTCTGACGCAAACTGGCACAAGTTTGTTCTGACGCAACTGGCACAAGTTTGTTCTGACACAACTGGCACAAGTTTGTTTACGCAACTGGCACAAGTTTGTTTGACGCAACTGGCACAAGTTTGTTTGGCAAACTGGCACAAGTTTGTTTTGACACAACTGGCACAAGTTTGTTCTGACGCAACTGGCACAAGTTTGTTTGACACAACTGGCACAAGTTTGTTTGACGCAACTGGCACAAGTTTGTTTGACTGC
>NW_027100728.1:3099137-3127757 GCF_040412425.1 Macrobrachium rosenbergii
TACAAGTTTGTTTGACGCAACTGGCACAAGTTTGTTTGACGCAACTGGCACAAGTTTGTTTGACGCAACTTGTTTGACGAACTGGCACAAGTTTGTTTGACGCAACTGGCACAAGTTTGTTTGACGAACTGGCACAAGTTTGTTTGACGCAACTGGCACAAGTTTGTTTACGCAACTGGCACAAGTTTGTTTGACGCAACTGGCACAAGTTTGTTTGACGCAACTGGCACAAGTTTGTTTGACGCAACTGGCACAAGTTTGTTTGACGCAACTGGCACAAGTTTGTTTGACGCAACTGGCACAAGTTTGTTCTGATGCAACTGGCACAAGTTTGTTTGACGCAACTGGCACAAGTTTGTTTGACGCAACTGGCACAAGTTTGTTTGACGCAACTGGCACAAGTTTGTTCTGACGCAACTGGCACAAGTTTGTTTGACGCAACTGGCACAAGTTTGTTCAAGTTTGTTTGACGCAACTGGCACAAGTTTGTTTGTTCTGGCACAAGTTTGTTCGACGCAACTGGCACAAGTTTGTTCTTGACGCAACTGGCACAAGTTTGTTCTTGACGCAACTGGCACAAGTTTGTTTGACGCAACTGGCACAAGTTTGTTTGACGCAACTGGCACAAGTTTGTTCTACGCAACTGGCACAAGTTTGTTCTGAACTGGCACAAGTTTGTTTGACGCAACTGGCACAAGTTTGTTTGACGCAACTGGCACAAGTTTGTTTGACGCAACTGGCACAAGTTTGTTTGACGCAACTGGCACAAGTTTGTTTGACGCAAACTGGCACAAGTTTGTTTGACGAACTGGCACAAGTTTGTTTACGCAACTGGCACAAGTTTGTTTGACGCAACTGGCACAAGTTTGTTTGACGCAACTGGCACAAGTTTGTTTGACGCAACTGGCACAAGTTTGTTCTGACGCAACTGGCACAAGTTTGTTTGAACTGGCAAAGTTTGTTCGGCGCAACTGGCAAAGTTTGTTTGACGCAACTGGCACAAGTTTGTTTGACGCAACTGGCACAAGTTTGTTTGACGCAACTGGCACAAGTTTGTTCTGATGCAACTGGCACAAGTTTGTTTGACGCAACTGGCACAAGTTTGTTTGACGCAACTGGCACAAGTTTGTTTGACGCAACTGGCACAAGTTTGTTCTACGCAACTGGCACAAGTTTGTTCTACGCAACTGGCACAAGTTTGTTTGACACAACTGGCACAAGTTTGTTTGACGCAAATGGCAAAAGTTTGTTCTACGCAACTGGCACAAGTTTGTTCTATGCAACTGGCACAAGTTTGTTCTACGCAACTGGCACAAGTTTGTTTGACGCAACTGGCACAAGTTTGTTTGACGCAACTGGCACAAGTTTGTTCGACGCAACTGGCACAAGTTTGTTCTACGCAACTGGCACAAGTTTGTTTGACACAACTGGCACAAGTTTGTTCTGACGCAACTGGCACAAGTTTGTTCGACGCAACTGGCACAAGTTTGTTCGACGCAACTGGCACAAGTTTGTTCGACGCAACTGGCACAAGTTTGTTCGACGCAACTGGCACAAGTTTGTTTAACGCAACTGGCACAAGTTTGTTCGACCCAACTGGCACAAGTTTGTTTGACGCAACTGGCACAAGTTTGTTCGACGCAACTGGCACAAGTTTGTTTGACGCAACTGGCACAAGTTTGTTTGACGCAACTGGCACAAGTTTGTTCTGACGCAACTGGCACAAGTTTGTTTACGCAACTGGCACAAGTTTGTTTGACGCAACTGGCACAAGTTTGTTTGACGCAACTGGCACAAGTTTGTTCGACGCAACTGGCACAAGTTTGTTCGACGCAACTGGCACAAGTTTGTTTGACGCAACTGGCACACAAGTTTGTTCGACGCAACTGGCACAAGGCACAAGTTTGTTCGACGCAACTGGCACAAGTTTGTTTGACGCAACTGGCACAAGTTTGTTTGACGCAACTGGCACAAGTTTGTTTGACGCAACTGGCACAAGTTTGTTTGACGCAACTGGCACAAGTTTGTTTGACGCAACTGGCACAAGTTTGTTTGACGCAACTGGCACAAGTTTGTTTGACGCAACTGGCACAAGTTTTTTTTGACGCAACTGGCACAAGTTTGTTTGACGCAACTGGCACAAGTTTGTTTGACGCAACTGGCACAAGTTTATTTGACGCAACTGGCACAAGTTTGTTTGACGCAACTGGCACAAGTTTGTTTGACGCAACTGGGACAAGTTTGTTTGACGCAACTGGCACAAGTTTGTTCGACGCAACTGGCACAAGTTTGTTTGACGCAACTGGCACAAGTTTGTTCTACGGCACTGGCAACTGGCAGTTTGTTCTACGCAACTGGCACAAGTTTGTTCGACGCAACTGGCACAAGTTTGTTTGACGCAACTGGCACAAGTTTGTTTGACGCAACTGGCACAAGTTTGTTTGACGCAACTGGCACAAGTTTGTTTGACGCAACTGGCACAAGTTTGTTTGACGCAACTGGCACAAGTTTGTTCTACGCAACTGGCACAAGTTTGTTCGACGCAACTGGCACAAGTTTGTTTGACGCAACTGGCACAAGTTTGTTCGATGCAAACTGGCACAAGTTTGTTTGACGCAACTGGCACAAGTTTGTTCGACGCAACTGGCACAAGTTTGTTCGACGCAACTGGCACAAGTTTGTTTGACGCAACTGGCACAAGTTTGTTTGACGCAACTGGCACAAGTTTGTTCGACGCAACTGGCACAAGTTTGTTCGACGCAACTGGCACAAGTTTTGTTTGACAACTGGCAACTGGCAAGTTTGTTTGACGCAACTGGCACAAGTTTGTTCGACGCAACTGGCACAAGTTTGTTTGACGCAACTGGCACAAGTTCGTTTGACGCAACTGGCACAAGGTTCTTCTACGCAACTGGCACAAGTTTCTTTGACGCAACTGGCACAAGTTTGTTCTACGCAACTGGCACAAGTTTGTTTGACGCAACTGGCACAAGTTTGTTTGACGCAACTGGCACAAGTTTGTTTGACGCAACTGGCACAAGTTTGTTCTACGCAACTGGCACAAGTTTGTTCGACGCAACTGGCACAAGTTTGTTTGACGCAACTGGCACAAGTTTGTTTGACGCAACTGGCACAAGTTTGTTTGACGCAACTGGCACAAGTTTGTTTGACGCAACTGGCACATGTTTGTTCGGCGCAACTGGCACAAGTTTGTTTAACGAAACTGGCGAACAACTGGCACAAGTTTGTTTGACGCAACTGGCACAAGTTTGTTTGACGCAACTGGCACAAGTTTGTTTGACGCAACTGGCACAAGTTTGTTCGACGCAACTGGCACAAGTTTGTTTGACTGCAACTGGCACAAGTTTGTTCTGACGCAACTGGCACAAGTTTGTTTGACGCAACTGGCACAAGTTTGTTTGACGCAACTGGCACAAGTTTGTTTGACGCAACTGGCACAAGTTTGTTTGACGCAACTGGCACAAGTTTGTTTGACGCAACTGGCACAAGTTTGTTTGACGCAACTGGCACAAGTTTGTTTGACGCAACTGGCACAAGTTTGTTTGACGCAACTGGCACAAGTTTTCTCGACGCAACTGGCACAAGTTTGTTCGCCGTAACTGGCACAAGTTTGTTCTATGCAACTGGCACAAGTTTATTTGACGCAACTGGCACAAGTTTTCTCGACGCAACTGGCACAAGTTTGTTCGCCGTAACTAGCACAAGTTTGTTCTACGCCACTGGCACAAGTTTCTTCGACGCAACTGGCTCAAGTTTGTTTGACGCAACTTGCACAAGTTTGTTTGACGCAACTGGCACAAGTTTGTTTGAGGCAAATGGCACAAGTTTGTTCTACGCAACTGGCAGAAGTTTGTTCTATGCAACTGGCACTAGTTTGTTCTACGCAACTGGCACAAGTTTGTTCGACGCAACTGGCACAAGTTTGTTCGCCGCAACTGGCCCAAGTTTGTTTGACGCAACTGGCACAAGTTGTTAGACGCAACTGGCACAAGTTTGTTCGACGCAACTGGCACAAGTTTGTTCTGACGCAACTGGCACAAGTTTGTTTGACGCAACTGGCACAAGTTTGTTCAACGCAACTGGCACAAGTTTGTTTGACGCAACTGGCGAAAGTTTGTTCGACGCAACTGGCACAAGTTTGTTCGACGCAACTGGCACAAGTTTGTTCGATGCAACTGGCACAAGTTTGTTTAACGCAACTGGCACAAGTTTGTTTGACGCAACTGGCACAAGTTTGTTTGACGCAACTGGCACAAGTTTTGTTTGACGCAACTGGCACAAGTTTGTTAGACGCAACTGGCACAAGTTTGTTTGACGCAACTGGCACAAGTTTGTTTGACGCAACTGGCACAAGTTTGTTTGACGCAACTGGCACAAGTTTGTTTGACGCAACTGGCACAAGTTTGTTTGACGCAACTGGCACAAGTTTGTTTGACGCAACTGGCACAAGTTTGTTTGACGCAACTGGCACAAGTTTGTTTGACGCAACTGGCACAAGTTTGTTTGACGCAACTGGCACAAGTTTGTTTGACGCAACTGGCACAAGTTTGTTTGACGCAACTGGCACAAGTTTGTTCTACGCAACTGGCACAAGTTTGTTTGACGCAACTGGCACAAGTTTGTTTGACGCAACTGGCACAAGTTTGTTTGAAGCAACTGGCACAAGTTTGTTTGACGCAACTGGCACAAGTTTGTTTGACGCAACTGGCACAAGTTTGTTTGACGCAACTGGCACAAGTTTGTTTGACGCAACTGGCACAAGTTTGTTCTGACGCAACTGGCACAAGTTTGTTTGACGCAACTGGCACAAGTTTGTTTGACGCAACTGGCACAAGTTTGTTTGACGCAACTGGCACAAGTTTGTTTGACGCAACTGGCACAAGTTTGTTCTGACGCAACTGGCACAAGTTTGTTTGACGCAACTGGCACAAGTTTGTTTGACGCAACTGGCACAAGTTTGTTTGACGCAACTGGCACAAGTTTGTTTGACGCAACTGGCACAAGTTTGTTTGACGCAACTGGCACAAGTTTGTTTGACGCAACTGGCACAAGTTTGTTTGACGCAACTGGCACAAGTTTGTTTGACGCAACTGGCACAAGTTTGTTTGACGCAACTGGCACAAGTTTGTTTGACGCAACTGGCACAAGTTTGTTCGACGCAACTGGCACAAGTTTGTTTGACGCAACTGGCACAAGTTTGTTCTACGCAACTGGCACAAGTTTGTTTGACGCAACTGGCACAAGTTTGTTTGACGCAACTGGCACAAGTTTGTTTGACGCAACTGGCACAAGTTTGTTTGACGCAACTGGCACAAGTTTGTTTGACGCAACTGGCACAAGTTTGTTTGACGCAACTGGCACAAGTTTGTTTGACGCAACTGGCACAAGTTTGTTCGACGCAACTGGCACAAGTTTGTTTGACGCAACTGGCACAAGTTTGTTCTGACGCAACTGGCACAAGTTTGTTTGACGCAACTGGCACAAGTTTGTTTGACGCAACTGGCACAAGTTTGTTCTGACGCAACTGGCACAAGTTTGTTCTACGCAACTGGCACAAGTTTGTTTGACGCAACTGGCACAAGTTTGTTTGACGCAACTGGCACAAGTTTGTTTGACGCAACTGGCACAAGTTTGTTTGACGCAACTGGCACAAGTTTGTTCTGACGCAACTGGCACAAGTTTGTTCGACGCAACTGGCACAAGTTTGTTTGACGCAACTGGCACAAGTTTGTTTGACGCAACTGGCACAAGTTTGTTTGACGCAACTGGCACAAGTTTGTTTGACGCAACTGGCACAAGTTTGTTCGACGCAACTGGCACAAGTTTGTTTGACGCAACTGGCACAAGTTTGTTTGACGCAACTGGCACAAGTTTGTTTGACGCAACTGGCACAAGTTTGTTTGACGCAACTGGCACAAGTTTGTTTGACGCAACTGGCACAAGTTTGTTCTGACGCAACTGGCACAAGTTTGTTTGACGCAACTGGCACAAGTTTGTTTGACGCAACTGGCACAAGTTTGTTCTGACGCAACTGGCACAAGTTTGTTCTACGCAACTGGCACAAGTTTGTTCGACGCAACTGGCACAAGTTTGTTCGACGCAACTGGCACAAGTTTGTTTGACGCAACTGGCACAAGTTTGTTCTACGCAACTGGCACAAGTTTGTTTGACGCAACTGGCACAAGTTTGTTTGACGCAACTGGCACAAGTTTGTTTGACGCAACTGGCACAAGTTTGTTTGACGCAACTGGCACAAGTTTGTTCTACGCAACTGGCACAAGTTTGTTCTGAGCAACAGGCACAAGTTTGTTCGACGCAACTGACACAAGTTTGTTCGACGCAACTGGCACAAGTTTGTTCTGACGCAACTGGCACAAGTTTGTTTGACGCAACTGGCACAAGTTTGTTCGACGCAACTGGCACAAGTTTGTTTGACGCAACTGGCACAAGTTTGTTCGACGCAACTGGCCCAAGTTTGTTTGACGCAACTGGCACAAGTTTGTTTGACGCAACTGGCACAAGTTTGTTCTGACGCAACTGGCACAAGTTTGTTTGACGCAACTGGCACAAGTTTGTTCTGACGCAACTGGCACAAGTTTGTTTGACGCAACTGGCACAAGTTTGTTTGACGCAACTGGCACAAGTTTGTTTGACGCAACTGGCACAAGTTTGTTTGACGCAACTGGCACAAGTTTGTTCTACGCAACTGGCACAAGTTTGTTCGACGCAACTGGCACAAGTTTGTTTGACGCAACTGGCACAAGTTTGTTCGACGCAACTGGCACAAGTTTGTTTGACGCAACTGGCACAAGTTTGTTTGACGCAACTGGCACAAG
This sequence comes from Macrobrachium rosenbergii, assembly GCF_040412425.1. Lineage (NCBI taxonomy): Eukaryota > Metazoa > Arthropoda > Malacostraca > Decapoda > Palaemonidae > Macrobrachium > Macrobrachium rosenbergii. The sequence goes on from NW_027100728.1 coordinate 3,105,995, forward strand.
TTTGTTTGACGCAACTGGCACAAGTTTGTTTGACGCAACTGGCACAAGTTTGTTTGACGCAACTGGCACAAGTTTGTTCTGACGCAACTGGCACAAGTTTGTTTGACGCAACTGGCACAAGTTTGTTTGACGCAACTGGCACAAGTTTGTTTGACGCAACTGGCACAAGTTTGTTTGACGCAACTGGCACAAGTTTGTTCGACGCAACTGGCACAAGTTTGTTTGACGCAACTGGCACAAGTTTGTTTGACGCAACTGGCACAAGTTTGTTCTGACGCAACTGGCACAAGTTTGTTTGACGCAACTGGCACAAGTTTGTTTGACGCAACTGGCACAAGTTTGTTTGACGCAACTGGCACAAGTTTGTTCGACGCAACTGGCACAAGTTTGTTTGACGCAACTGGCACAAGTTTGTTTGACGCAACTGGCACAAGTTTGTTTGACGCAACTGGCACAAGTTTGTTCTACGCAACTGGCACAAGTTTGTTCGACGCAACTGGCACAAGTTTGTTTGACGCAACTGGCACAAGTTTGTTTGACGCAACTGGCACAAGTTTGTTCTGACGCAACTGGCACAAGTTTGTTCTACGCAACTGGCACAAGTTTGTTTGACGCAACTGGCACAAGTTTGTTTGACGCAACTGGCACAAGTTTGTTTGACGCAACTGGCACAAGTTTGTTTGACGCAACTGGCACAAGTTTGTTTGACGCAACTGGCACAAGTTTGTTTGACGCAACTGGCACAAGTTTGTTCTGACGCAACTGGCACAAGTTTGTTTGACGCAACTGGCACAAGTTTGTTTGACGCAACTGGCACAAGTTTGTTTGACGCAACTGGCACAAGTTTGTTTGACGCAACTGGCACAAGTTTGTTTGACGCAACTGGCACAAGTTTGTTTGACGCAACTGGCACAAGTTTGTTTGACGCAACTGGCACAAGTTTGTTTGACGCAACTGGCACAAGTTTGTTTGACGCAACTGGCACAAGTTTGTTTGACGCAACTGGCACAAGTTTGTTTGACGCAACTGGCACAAGTTTGTTTGACGCAACTGGCACAAGTTTGTTTGACGCAACTGGCACAAGTTTGTTTGACGCAACTGGCACAAGTTTGTTTGACGCAACTGGCACAAGTTTGTTCTGACGCAACTGGCACAAGTTTGTTTGACGCAACTGGCACAAGTTTGTTCGACGCAACTGGCACAAGTTTGTTTGACGCAACTGGCACAAGTTTGTTTGACGCAACTGGCACAAGTTTGTTCGACGCAACTGGCACAAGTTTGTTCTACGCAACTGGCACAAGTTTGTTTGACGCAACTGGCACAAGTTTGTTTGACGCAACTGGCACAAGTTTGTTTGACGCAACTGGCACAAGTTTGTTCTATGCAACTGGCACAAGTTTGTTTGACGCAACTGGCACAAGTTTGTTTGACGCAACTGGCACAAGTTTGTTCTGACGCAACTGGCACAAGTTTGTTCTGACGCAACTGGCACAAGTTTGTTTGACGCAACTGGCACAAGTTTGTTTGACGCAACTGGCACAAGTTTGTTTGACGCAACTGGCACAAGTTTGTTTGACGCAACTGGCACAAGTTTGTTTGACGCAACTGGCACAAGTTTGTTTGACGCAACTGGCACAAGTTTGTTTGACGCAACTGGCACAAGTTTGTTTGACGCAACTGGCACAAGTTTGTTTGACGCAACTGGCACAAGTTTGTTTGACGCAACTGGCACAAGTTTGTTTGACGCAACTGGCACAAGTTTGTTTGACGCAACTGGCACAAGTTTGTTTTACGCAACTGGCACAAGTTTGTTTGACGCAACTGGCACAAGTTTGTTCGACGCAACTGGCACAAGTTTGTTTGACGCAACTGGCACAAGTTTTTTTGACGCAACTGGCAAAAGTTTGTTTGACACAACTGGCACAAGTTTGTTTGACGCAACTGGCACAAGTTTGTTCGACGCAACTGGCACAAGTTTGTTTGACGCAACTGGCACAAGTTTGTTTGACGCAACTGGCACAAGTTTGTTCTACGCAACTGGCACAAGTTTGTTTGACGCAACTGGCACAAGTTTGTTTGACGCAACTGGCACAAGTTTGTTTGACGCAACTGGCACAAGTTTGTTCGACGCAACTGGCACAAGTTTGTTTGACGCAACTGGCACAAGTTTGTTTGACGCAACTGGCACAAGTTTGTTTGACGCAACTGGCACAAGTTTGTTTGACGCAACTGGCACAAGTTTGTTCTACGCAACTGGCACAAGTTTGTTTGACGCAACTGGCACAAGTTTGTTTGACGCAACTGGCACAAGTTTGTTTGACGCAACTGGCACAAGTTTGTTTGACGCAACTGGCACAAGTTTGTTTGACGCAACTGGCACAAGTTTGTTTGACGCAACTGGCACAAGTTTGTTTGACGCAACTGGCACAAGTTTGTTCTACGCAACTGGCACAAGTTTGTTTGACGCAACTGGCACAAGTTTGTTTGACGCAACTGGCACAAGTTTGTTTGACGCAACTGGCACAAGTTTGTTTGACGCAACTGGCACAAGTTTGTTTGACGCAACTGGCACAAGTTTGTTTGACGCAACTGGCACAAGTTTGTTCTACGCAACTGGCACAAGTTTGTTCGACGCAACTGGCACAAGTTTGTTTGACGCAACTGGCACAAGTTTGTTCTGACGCAACTGGCACAAGTTTGTTCTGACGCAACTGGCACAAGTTTGTTTGACGCAACTGGCACAAGTTTGTTTGACGCAACTGGCACAAGTTTGTTCTACGCAACTGGCACAAGTTTGTTTGACGCAACTGGCACAAGTTTGTTTGACGCAACTGGCACAAGTTTGTTTGACGCAACTGGCACAAGTTTGTTTGACGCAACTGGCACAAGTTTGTTCTGACGCAACTGGCACAAGTTTGTTTGACGCAACTGGCACAAGTTTGTTTGACGCAACTGGCACAAGTTTGTTTGACGCAACTGGCACAAGTTTGTTTGACGCAACTGGCACAAGTTTGTTCTACGCAACTGGCACAAGTTTGTTTGACGCAACTGGCACAAGTTTGTTCTGACGCAACTGGCACAAGTTTGTTCTGACGCAACTGGCACAAGTTTGTTTGACGCAACTGGCACAAGTTTGTTCTGACGCAACTGGCACAAGTTTGTTTGACGCAACTGGCACAAGTTTGTTTGACGCAACTGGCACAAGTTTGTTTGACGCAACTGGCACAAGTTTGTTCTGACGCAACTGGCACAAGTTTGTTTGACGCAACTGGCACAAGTTTGTTTGACGCAACTGGCACAAGTTTGTTCGACGCAACTGGCACAAGTTTGTTTGACGCAACTGGCACAAGTTTGTTTGACGCAACTGGCACAAGTTTGTTTGACGCAACTGGCACAAGTTTGTTTGACGCAACTGGCACAAGTTTGTTTGACGCAACTGGCACAAGTTTGTTTGACGCAACTGGCACAAGTTTGTTTGACGCAACTGGCACAAGTTTGTTTGACGCAACTGGCACAAGTTTGTTTGACGCAACTGGCACAAGTTTGTTTGACGCAACTGGCACAAGTTTGTTTGACGCAACTGGCACAAGTTTGTTTGACGCAACTGGCACAAGTTTGTTCTACGCAACTGGCACAAGTTTGTTCGACGCAACTGGCACAAGTTTGTTTGACGCAACTGGCACAAGTTTGTTTGACGCAACTGGCACAAGTTTGTTTGACGCAACTGGCACAAGTTTGTTTGACGCAACTGGCACAAGTTTGTTTGACGCAACTGGCACAAGTTTGTTTGACGCAACTGGCACAAGTTTGTTTGACGCAACTGGCACAAGTTTGTTCGACGCAACTGGCACAAGTTTGTTTGACGCAACTGGCACAAGTTTGTTTGACGCAACTGGCACAAGTTTGTTCGACGCAACTGGCACAAGTTTGTTTTGACGCAACTGGCACAAGTTTGTTTGACGCAACTGGCACAAGTTTGTTCGACGCAACTGGCACAAGTTTGTTTGACGCAACTGGCACAAGTTTGTTTGACGCAACTGGCACAAGTTTGTTTGACGCAACTGGCACAAGTTTGTTTGACGCAACTGGCACAAGTTTGTTTGACGCAACTGGCACAAGTTTGTTCGACGCAACTGGCACAAGTTTGTTCTACGCAACTGGCACAAGTTTGTTTGACGCAACTGGCACAAGTTTGTTTGACGCAACTGGCACAAGTTTGTTCGACGCAACTGGCACAAGTTTGTTCTGACGCAACTGGCACAAGTTTGTTTGACGCAACTGGCACAAGTTTGTTTGACGCAACTGGCACAAGTTTGTTTGACGCAACTGGCACAAGTTTGTTTGACGCAACTGGCACAAGTTTGTTTGACGCAACTGGCACAAGTTTGTTTGACGCAACTGGCACAAGTTTGTTTGACGCAACTGGCACAAGTTTGTTTGACGCAACTGGCACAAGTTTGTTTGACGCAACTGGCACAAGTTTGTTTGACGAACTGCAACTGGCACAAGTTTGTTTGACGCAACTGGCACAAGTTTGTTCTACGCAACTGGCACAAGTTTGTTTGACGCAACTGGCACAAGTTTGTTCTGACGCAACTGGCACAAGTTTGTTTGACGCAACTGGCACAAGTTTGTTTGACGCAACTGGCACAAGTTTGTTCTGACGCAACTGGCACAAGTTTGTTTGACGCAACTGGCACAAGTTTGTTTGACGCAACTGGCACAAGTTTGTTTGACGCAACTGGCACAAGTTTGTTTGACGCAACTGGCACAAGTTTGTTTGACGCAACTGGCACAAGTTTGTTTGACGCAACTGGCACAAGTTTGTTGGACGCAACTGGCACAAGTTTGTTTGACGCAACTGGCACAAGTTTGTTTGACGCAACTGGCACAAGTTTGTTCTGACGCAACTGGCACAAGTTTGTTCGACGCAACTGGCACAAGTTTGTTTGACGCAACTGGCACAAGTTTGTTTGACGCAACTGGCACAAGTTTGTTTGACGAAACTGGCACAAGTTTGTTTGACGCAACTGGCACAAGTTTGTTTGACGCAACTGGCACAAGGTTGTTCTACGCAACTGGCACAAGTTTGTTCTACGCAACTGGCACAAGTTTGTTTGACGCAACTGGCACAAGTTTGTTCTGACGCAACTGGCACAAGTTTGTTCGACGCAACTGGCACAAGTTTGTTTGACGCAACTGGCACAAGTTTGTTTGACGCAACTGGCACAAGTTTGTTCGACGCAACTGGCACAAGTTTGTTTGACGCAACTGGCACAAGTTTGTTTGACGCAACTGGCACAAGTTTGTTTGACGCAACTGGCACAAGTTTGTTTGACGCAACTGGCACAAGTTTGTTTGACGCAACTGGCACAAGTTTGTTTGACGCAACTGGCACAAGTTTGTTCGACGCAACTGGCACAAGTTTGTTCTGACGCAACTGGCACAAGTTTGTTTGACGCAACTGGCACAAGTTTGTTCTGACGCAACTGGCACAAGTTTGTTTGACGCAACTGGCACAAGTTTGTTTGACGCAACTGGCACAAGTTTGTTCTGACGCAACTGGCACAAGTTTGTTTGACGCAACTGGCACAAGTTTGTTTGACGCAACTGGCACAAGTTTGTTTGACGCAACTGGCACAAGTTTGTTTGACGCAACTGGCACAAGTTTGTTTGACGCAACTGGCACAAGTTTGTTTGACGCAACTGGCACAAGTTTGTTTGACGCAACTGGCACAAGTTTGTTTGACGCAACTGGCACAAGTTTGTTTGACGCAACTGGCACAAGTTTGTTTGACGCAACTGGCACAAGTTTGTTTGACGCAACTGGCACAAGTTTGTTTGACGCAACTGGCACAAGTTTGTTTGACGCAACTGGCACAAGTTTGTTCTACGCAACTGGCACAAGTTTGTTTGACGCAACTGGCACAAGTTTGTTTGACGCAACTGGCACAAGTTTGTTTGACGCAACTGGCACAAGTTTGTTTGACGCAACTGGCACAAGTTTGTTCGACGCAACTGGCACAAGTTTGTTTGACGCAACTGGCACAAGTTTGTTTGACGCAACTGGCACAAGTTTGTTCTGACGCAACTGGCACAAGTTTGTTTGACGCAACTGGCACAAGTTTGTTTGACGCAACTGGCACAAGTTTGTTCTGACGCAACTGGCACAAGTTTGTTCTGACGCAACTGGCACAAGTTTGTTCTGACGCAACTGGCACAAGTTTGTTTGACGCAACTGGCACAAGTTTGTTTGACGCAACTGGCACAAGTTTGTTTGACGCAACTGGCACAAGTTTGTTTGACGCAACTGGCACAAGTTTGTTTGACGCAACTGGCACAAGTTTCTTCGGCGCAACTGGCACAAGTTTGTTCGACGCAACTGGCACAAGTTTGTTTGACGCAACTGGCACAAGTGTGTTTGATGCAACTGGCACAAGTTTGTTTGACGCAACTGGCACAAGTTTGTTCGACGCAACTGGCACAAGTTTGTTTGACGCAACTGGCACAAGTTTGTTTGACGCAACTGGCACAAGTTTGTTTGACGCAACTGGCACAAGTTTGTTTGACGCAACTGGCACAAGTTTGTTCGACGCAACTGGCACAAGTTTGTTTGACGCAACTGGCACAAGTTTGTTTGACGCAACTGGCACAAGTTTGTTTGACGCAACTGGCACAAGTTTGTTTGACGCAACTGGCACAAGTTTGTTTGACGCAACTGGCACAAGTTTGTTTGACGCAACTGGCACAAGTTTGTTTGACGCAACTGGCACAAGTTTGTTTGACGCAACTGGCACAAGTTTGTTCTGACGCAACTGGCACAAGTTTGTTTGACGCAACTGGCACAAGTTTGTTCTACGCAACTGGCACAAGTTTGTTCTGACGCAACTGGCACAAGTTTGTTTGACGCAACTGGCACAAGTTTGTTTGACGCAACTGGCACAAGTTTGTTTGACGCAACTGGCACAAGTTTGTTCTACGCAACTGGCACAAGTTTGTTCTGACGCAACTGGCACAAGTTTGTTTGACGCAACTGGCACAAGTTTGTTTGACGCAACTGGCACAAGTTTGTTCTACGCAACTGGCACAAGTTTGTTTGACGCAACTGGCACAAGTTTGTTTGACGCAACTGGCACAAGTTTGTTTGACGCAACTGGCACAAGTTTGTTTGACGCAACTGGCACAAGTTTGTTTGACGCAACTGGCACAAGTTTGTTTGACGCAACTGGCACAAGTTTGTTTGACGCAACTGGCACAAGTTTGTTTGACGCAACTGGCACAAGTTTGTTTGACGCAACTGGCACAAGTTTGTTTGACGCAACTGGCACAAGTTTGTTTGACGCAACTGGCACAAGTTTGTTCTGACGCAACTGGCACAAGTTTGTTTGACGCAACTGGCACAAGTTTGTTTGACGCAACTGGCACAAGTTTGTTTGACGCAACTGGCACAAGTTTGTTCGACGCAACTGGCACAAGTTTGTTTGACGCAACTGGCACAAGTTTGTTTGACGCAACTGGCACAAGTTTGTTTGACGCAACTGGCACAAGTTTGTTCTGACGCAACTGGCACAAGTTTGTTTGACGCAACTGGCACAAGTTTGTTTGACGCAACTGGCACAAGTTTTTTCGACGCAACTGGCACAAGTTTGTTCTACGCAACTGGCACAAGTTTGTTTGACGCAACTGGCACAAGTTTGTTCTACGCAACTGGCACAAGTTTGTTCTACGCAACTGGCACAAGTTTGTTTGACGCAACTGGCACAAGTTTGTTCTGACGCAACTGGCACAAGTTTGTTCGACGCAACTGGCACAAGTTTGTTTGACGCAACTGGCACAAGTTTGTTTGACGCAACTGGCACAAGTTTGTTTGACGCAACTGGCACAAGTTTGTTCTGACGCAACTGGCACAAGTTTGTTCTACGCAACTGGCACAAGTTTGTTTGACGCAACTGGCACAAGTTTGTTTGACGCAACTGGCACAAGTTTGTTCTACGCAACTGGCACAAGTTTGTTTGACGCAACTGGCACAAGTTTGTTTGACGCAACTGGCACAAGTTTGTTTGACGCAACTGGCACAAGTTTGTTGTTTGACGCAACTGGCACAAGTTTGTTTGACGCAACTGGCACAAGTTTGTTTGACGCAACTGGCACAAGTTTGTTTGACGCAACTGGCACAAGTTTGTTCTGACGCAACTGGCACAAGTTTGTTCTGACGCAACTGGCACAAGTTTGTTTGACGCAACTGGCACAAGTTTGTTCTGACGCAACTGGCACAAGTTTGTTTGACGCAACTGGCACAAGTTTGTTTGACGCAACTGGCACAAGTTTGTTTGACGCAACTGGCACAAGTTTGTTTGACGCAACTGGCACAAGTTTGTTTGACGCAACTGGCACAAGTTTGTTTGACGCAACTGGCACAAGTTTGTTTGACGCAACTGGCACAAGTTTGTTTGACGCAACTGGCACAAGTTTGTTTGACGCAACTGGCACAAGTTTGTTCTACGCAACTGGCACAAGTTTGTTCTGACGCAACTGGCACAAGTTTGTTTGACGCAACTGGCACAAGTTTGTTTGACGCAACTGGCACAAGTTTGTTTGACGCAACTGGCACAAGTTTGTTCGACGCAACTGGCACAAGTTTGTTCTGACGCAACTGGCACAAGTTTGTTTGACGCAACTGGCACAAGTTTGTTTGACGCAACTGGCACAAGTTTGTTTGACGCAACTGGCACAAGTTTGTTTGACGCAACTGGCACAAGTTTGTTTGACGCAACTGGCACAAGTTTGTTCGACGCAACTGGCACAAGTTTGTTTGACGCAACTGGCACAAGTTTGTTTGACGCAACTGGCACAAGTTTGTTTGACGCAACTGGCACAAGTTTGTTTGACGCAACTGGCACAAGTTTGTTTGACGCAACTGGCACAAGTTTGTTTGACGCAACTGGCACAAGTTTGTTTGACGCAACTGGCACAAGTTTGTTTGACGCAACTGGCACAAGTTTGTTTGACGCAACTGGCACAAGTTTGTTTGACGCAACTGGCACAAGTTTGTTCGACGCAACTGGCACAAGTTTGTTCTACGCAACTGGCACAAGTTTGTTTGACGCAACTGGCACAAGTTTGTTTGACGCAACTGGCACAAGTTTGTTCTGACGCAACTGGCACAAGTTTGTTTGACGCAACTGGCACAAGTTTGTTTGACGCAACTGGCACAAGTTTGTTTGACGCAACTGGCACAAGTTTGTTTGACGCAACTGGCACAAGTTTGTTTGACGCAACTGGCACAAGTTTGTTTGACGCAACTGGCACAAGTTTGTTTGACGCAACTGGCACAAGTTTGTTCTACGCAACTGGCACAAGTTTGTTTGACGCAACTGGCACAAGTTTGTTCGACGCAACTGGCACAAGTTTGTTCGACGCAACTGGCACAAGTTTGTTTGACGCAACTGGCACAAGTTTGTTTGACGCAACTGGCACAAGTTTGTTTGACGCAACTGGCACAAGTTTGTTCTACGCAACTGGCACAAGTTTGTTTGACGCAACTGGCACAAGTTTGTTTGACGCAACTGGCACAAGTTTGTTTGACGCAACTGGCACAAGTTTGTTTGACGCAACTGGCACAAGTTTGTTTGACGCAACTGGCACAAGTTTGTTTGACGCAACTGGCACAAGTTTGTTTGACGCAACTGGCACAAGTTTGTTTGACGCAACTGGCACAAGTTTGTTTGACGCAACTGGCACAAGTTTGTTTGACGCAACTGGCACAAGTTTGTTTGACGCAACTGGCACAAGTTTGTTTGACGCAACTGGCACAAGTTTGTTTGACGCAACTGGCACAAGTTTGTTTGACGCAACTGGCACAAGTTTGTTTGACGCAACTGGCACAAGTTTGTTTGACGCAACTGGCACAAGTTTGTTTGACGCAACTGGCACAAGTTTGTTCGACGCAACTGGCACAAGTTTGTTTGACGCAACTGGCACAAGTTTTTTTGACGCAACTGGCACAAGTTTGTTTGACGCAAGAGGCACAAGTTTGTTTGACGCAACTGGCACAAGTTTGTTCTAAGCAACTGACACAAGTTTGTTTGACGCAACTGGCACAAGTTTCTTCGACGCAACTGGCACAAGTTTGTTCAACGCAATGGCACAAGTTTGTTTGACGCAACTGGCACAAGTTTGTTTGACGCAAGTGGCACAAGTTTGTTTGACTCAACTGGCACAAGTTTGTTTGATGCAACTGGCACAAGTTTATTTGACGCAAATGGCACAAGTTTTTTTGACGCAACTGGCACAAGTTTGTTCTACGCAACTGGCACAAGTTTGTTTGACGCAACTGGCACAAGTTTGTTTGACGCAACTGGCACAAGTTTGTTTGACGCAACTGGCACAAGTTTGTTTGACGCAACTGGCACAAGTTTGTTCGACGCAACTGGCACAAGTTTGTTTGACGCAACTGGCACAAGTTTGTTTGACGCAACTGGCACAAGTTTGTTTGACGCAACTGGCACAAGTTTGTTCTGACGCAACTGGCACAAGTTTGTTTGACGCAACTGGCACAAGTTTGTTCTGACGCAACTGGCACAAGTTTGTTCTGACGCAACTGGCACAAGTTTGTTTGACGCAACTGGCACAAGTTTGTTTGACGCAACTGGCACAAGTTTGTTTGACGCAACTGGCACAAGTTTGTTCTGACGCAACTGGCACAAGTTTGTTTGACGCAACTGGCACAAGTTTGTTTGACGCAACTGGCACAAGTTTGTTCTGACGCAACTGGCACAAGTTTGTTTGACGCAACTGGCACAAGTTTGTTTGACGCAACTGGCACAAGTTTGTTTGACGCAACTGGCACAAGTTTGTTTGACGCAACTGGCACAAGTTTGTTCTGACGCAACTGGCACAAGTTTGTTCGACGCAACTGGCACAAGTTTGTTTGACGCAACTGGCACAAGTTTGTTTGACGCAACTGGCACAAGTTTGTTTGACGCAACTGGCACAAGTTTGTTTGACGCAACTGGCACAAGTTTGTTTGACGCAACTGGCACAAGTTTGTTTGACGCAACTGGCACAAGTTTGTTTGACGCAACTGGCACAAGTTTGTTTGACGCAACTGGCACAAGTTTGTTTGACGCAACTGGCACAAGTTTGTTTGACGCAACTGGCACAAGTTTGTTTGACGCAACTGGCACAAGTTTGTTTGACGCAACTGGCACAAGTTTGTTTGACGCAACTGGCACAAGTTTGTTTGACGCAACTGGCACAAGTTTGTTTGACGCAACTGGCACAAGTTTGTTTGACGCAACTGGCACAAGTTTGTTTGACGCAACTGGCACAAGTTTGTTTGACGCAACTGGCACAAGTTTGTTCTGACGCAACTGGCACAAGTTTGTTCTGACGCAACTGGCACAAGTTTGTTTGACGCAACTGGCACAAGTTTGTTTGACGCAACTGGCACAAGTTTGTTCTACGCAACTGGCACAAGTTTGTTTGACGCAACTGGCACAAGTTTGTTCTGACGCAACTGGCACAAGTTTGTTTGACGCAACTGGCACAAGTTTGTTCTACGCAACTGGCACAAGTTTGTTTGACGCAACTGGCACAAGTTTGTTCTGACGCAACTGGCACAAGTTTGTTTGACGCAACTGGCACAAGTTTGTTTGACGCAACTGGCACAAGTTTGTTTGACGCAACTGGCACAAAGTTTGTTTGACGCAACTGGCACAAGTTTGTTTGACGCAACTGGCACAAGTTTGTTTGACGCAACTGGCACAAGTTTGTTTGACGCAACTGGCACAAGTTTGTTTGACGCAACTGGCACAAGTTTGTTTGACGCAACTGGCACAAGTTTGTTCTACGCAACTGGCACAAGTTTGTTTGACGCAACTGGCACAAGTTTGTTTGACGCAACTGGCACAAGTTTGTTCTGACGCAACTGGCACAAGTTTGTTTGACGCAACTGGCACAAGTTTGTTTGACGCAACTGGCACAAGTTTGTTTGACGCAACTGGCACAAGTTTGTTCTGACGCAACTGGCACAAGTTTGTTTGACGCAACTGGCACAAGTTTGTTTGACGCAACTGGCACAAGTTTGTTTGACGCAACTGGCACAAGTTTGTTTGACGCAACTGGCACAAGTTTGTTTGACGCAACTGGCACAAGTTTGTTTGACGCAACTGGCACAAGTTTGTTTGACGCAACTGGCACAAGTTTGTTTGACGCAACTGGCACAAGTTTGTTTGACGCAACTGGCACAAGTTTGTTCGACGCAACTGGCACAAGTTTGTTCTGACGCAACTGGCACAAGTTTGTTTGACGCAACTGGCACAAGTTTGTTTGACGCAACTGGCACAAGTTTGTTTGACGCAACTGGCACAAGTTTGTTCTACGCAACTGGCACAAGTTTGTTTGACGCAACTGGCACAAGTTTGTTTGACGCAACTGGCACAAGTTTGTTTGACGCAACTGGCACAAGTTTGTTCTACGCAACTGGCACAAGTTTGTTCTGACGCAACTGGCACAAGTTTGTTTGACGCAACTGGCACAAGTTTGTTTGCAAACTGGCACAAGTTTGTCTGACGCAACTGGCACAAGTTTGTTCTACGCAACTGGCACAAGTTTGTTTGACGCAACTGGCACAAGTTTGTTTGACGCAACTGGCACAAGTTTGTTCTACGCAACTGGCATAAGTTTGTTTGACGCAACTGGCACAAGTTTGTTTGACGCAACTGGCACAAGTTTGTTCGACGCAACTGGCACAAGTTTGTTTGACGCAACTGGCACAAGTTTGTTTGACGCAACTGGCACAAGTTTGTTCTGACGCAACTGGCACAAGTTTGTTTGACGCAACTGGCACAAGTTTGTTCTGACGCAACTGGCACAAGTTTGTTTGACGCAACTGGCACAAGTTTGTTTGACGCAACTGGCACAAGTTTGTTTGACGCAACTGGCACAAGTTTGTTTGACGCAACTGGCACAAGTTTGTTTGACGCAACTGGCACAAGTTTGTTTGACGCAACTGGCACAAGTTTGTTTGACGCAACTGGCACAAGTTTGTTCTGACGCAACTGGCACAAGTTTGTTTGACGCAACTGGCACAAGTTTGTTTGACGCAACTGGCACAAGTTTGTTCGACGCAACTGGCACAAGTTTGTTTGACGCAACTGGCACAAGTTTGTTTGACGCAACTGGCACAAGTTTGTTTGACGCAACTGGCACAAGTTTGTTTGACGCAACTGGCACAAGTTTGTTCTGACGCAACTGGCACAAGTTTGTTTGACGCAACTGGCACAAGTTTGTTTGACGCAACTGGCACAAGTTTGTTCGACGCAACTGGCACAAGTTTGTTTGACGCAACTGGCACAAGTTTGTTTGACGCAACTGGCACAAGTTTGTTTGACGCAACTGGCACAAGTTTGTTTGACGCAACTGGCACAAGTTTGTTTGACGCAACTGGCACAAGTTTGTTTGACGCAACTGGCACAAGTTTGTTTGACGCAACTGGCACAAGTTTGTTTGACGCAACTGGCACAAGTTTGTTTGACGCAACTGGCACAAGTTTGTTTGACGCAACTGGCACAAGTTTGTTTGACGCAACTGGCACAAGTTTGTTCGACGCAACTGGCACAAGTTTGTTTGACGCAACTGGCACAAGTTTGTTCTGACGCAACTGGCACAAGTTTGTTTGACGCAACTGGCACAAGTTTGTTTGACGCAACTGGCACAAGTTTGTTTGACGCAACTGGCACAAGTTTGTTTGACGCAACTGGCACAAGTTTGTTTGACGCAACTGGCACAAGTTTGTTTGACGCAACTGGCACAAGTTTGTTCGACGCAACTGGCACAAGTTTGTTTGACGCAACTGGCACAAGTTTGTTTGACGCAACTGGCACAAGTTTGTTCTGACGCAACTGGCACAAGTTTGTTCTGACGCAACTGGCACAAGTTTGTTCGACGCAACTGGCACAAGTTTGTTTGACGCAACTGGCACAAGTTTGTTTGACGCAACTGGCACAAGTTTGTTCGACGCAACTGGCACAAGTTTGTTTGACGCAACTGGCACAAGTTTGTTTGACGCAACTGGCACAAGTTTGTTCGACGCAACTGGCACAAGTTTGTTTGACGCAACTGGCACAAGTTTGTTTGACGCAACTGGCACAAGTTTGTTTGACGCAACTGGCACAAGTTTGTTCGACGCAACTGGCACAAGTTTGTTTGACGCAACTGGCACAAGTTTGTTTGACGCAACTGGCACAAGTTTGTTTGACGCAACTGGCACAAGTTTGTTCTGACGCAACTGGCACAAGTTTGTTTGACGCAACTGGCACAAGTTTGTTTGACGCAACTGGCACAAGTTTGTTTGACGCAACTGGCACAAGTTTGTTTGACGCAACTGGCACAAGTTTGTTCGACGCAACTGGCACAAGTTTGTTTGACGCAACTGGCACAAGTTTGTTTGACGCAACTGGCACAAGTTTGTTTGACGCAACTGGCACAAGTTTGTTTGACGCAACTGGCACAAGTTTGTTTGACGCAACTGGCACAAGTTTGTTTGACGCAACTGGCACAAGTTTGTTTGACGCAACTGGCACAAGTTTGTTTGACGCAACTGGCACAAGTTTGTTTGACGCAACTGGCACAAGTTTGTTTGACGCAACTGGCACAAGTTTGTTCGACGCAACTGGCACAAGTTTGTTCTACGCAACTGGCACAAGTTTGTTTGACGCAACTGGCACAAGTTTGTTTGACGCAACTGGCACAAGTTTGTTTGACGCAACTGGCACAAGTTTGTTTGACGCAACTGGCACAAGTTTGTTTGACGCAACTTGCACAAGTTTGTTTGACGCAACTGGCACAAGTTTGTTTGACGCAACTGGCACAAGTTTGTTCTACGCAACTGGCACAAGTTTGTTCGACGCAAACTGGCACAAGTTTGTTTGACGCAACTGGCACAAGTTTGTTCGACGCAACTGGCACAAGTTTGTTTGACGCAACTGGCACAAGTTTGTTTGACGCAACTGGCACAAGTTTGTTTGACGCAACTGGCACAAGTTTGTTTGACGCAACTGGCACAAGTTTGTTCGACGCAACTGGCACAAGTTTGTTCGACGCAACTGGCACAAGTTTGTTCGACGCAACTGGCACAAGTTTGTTCAACACATCTGGCACAAGTTTGTTTGACGCAACTTGTACAAATTTGTTTGACGCAACTGGAACAAGTTTGTTTGACGCAACTGGCACAAGTTTGTTTGAAGCAACTGGCACAAATTTGTTTGACGCAACTGGCACAAGTTTGTTTGACGCAACTGGCACAAGTTTGTTTGACGCAACTGGCACAAGGATTTTCTACGCAACTGGCACAAGTTTGTTTGACGCAACTGGCACAAGTTTGTTTGACGCAACTGGCACAAGTTTGTTCGACGCAACTGGCACAAGTTTGTTTGACGCAACTGGCACAAGTTTGTTTGACGCAACTGGCACAAGTTTGTTTGACGCAACTGGCACAAGTTTGTTTGACGCAACTGGCACAAGTTTGTTTGACGCAACTGGCACAAGTTTGTTCTACGCAACTGGCACAAGTTTGTTCTACGCAACTGGCACAAGTTTGTTTGACGCAACTGGCACAAGTTTGTTTGACGCAACTGGCACAAGTTTGTTTGACGCAACTGGCACAAGTTTGTTCTACGCAACTGGCACAAGTTTGTTTGACGCAACTGGCACAAGTTTGTTCTGACGCAACTGGCACAAGTTTGTTTGACGCAACTGGCACAAGTTTGTTCGACGCAACTGGCACAAGTTTGTTCGACGCAACTGGCACAAGTTTGTTCGACGCAACTGGCACAAGTTTGTTTGACGCAACTGGCACAAGTTTGTTCTACGCAACTGGCACAAGTTTGTTTGACGCAACTGGCACAAGTTTGTTCGACGCAAACTGGCACAAGTTTGTTTGACGCAACTGGCACAAGTTTGTTTGACGCAACTGGCACAAGTTTGTTCGACGCAACTGGCACAAGTTTGTTCGACGCAACTGGCACAAGTTTGTTTGACGCAACTGGCACAAGTTTGTTCTACGCAACTGGCACAAGTTTGTTTGACGCAACTGGCACAAGTTTGTTTGACGCAACTGGCACAAGTTTGTTCGACGCAACTGGCACAAGTTTGTTTGACGCAACTGGCACAAGTTTGTTTGACGCAACTGGCACAAGTTTGTTTGACGCAACTGGCACAAGTTTGTTTGACGCAACTGGCACAAGTTTGTTTGACGCAACTGGCACAAGTTTGTTTGACGCAACTGGCACAAGTTTGTTTGACGCAACTGGCACAAGATTGTTTGACGCAACTGGCACAAGTTTGTTTGACGCAACTGGCACAAGTTTGTTTGACGCAACTGGCACAAGTTTGTTTGACGCAACTGGCACAAGTTTGTTTGACGCAACTGGCACAAGTTTGTTCTACGCAACTGGCACAAGTTTGTTCTGACGCAACTGGCACAAGTTTGTTTGACGCAACTGGCACAAGTTTGTTTGACGCAACTGGCACAAGTTTGTTCTACGCAACTGGCACAAGTTTGTTCTATGCAACTGGCACAAGTTTGTTTGACGCAACTGGCACAAGTTTGTTTGACGCAACTGGCACAAGTTTGTTTGACGCAACTGGCACAAGTTTGTTTGACGCAACTGGCACAAGTTTGTTTGACGCAACTGGCACAAGTTTGTTCTGACGCAACTGGCACAAGTTTGTTTGACGCAACTGGCACAAGTTTGTTTGACGCAACTGGCACAAGTTTGTTCTGACGCAACTGGCACAAGTTTGTTTGACGCAACTGGCACAAGTTTGTTTGACGCAACTGGCACAAGTTTGTTTGACGCAACTGGCACAAGTTTGTTTGACGCAACTGGCACAAGTTTGTTCGACGCAAACTGGCACAAGTTTGTTTGACGCAACTGGCACAAGTTCGTTTGACGCAACTGGCACAAGTTTGTTTGACGCAACTGGCACAAGTTTGTTCGACGACGCAACTGGCACAAGTTTGTTTGACGCAACTGGCACAAGTTTGTTTGACGCAACTGGCACAAGTTTGTTTGACGCAACTGGCACAAGTTTGTTCGACGCAACTGGCACAAGTTTGTTTGACGCAACTGGCACAAGTTTGTTTGACGCAACTGGCACAAGTTTGTTCTACGCAACTGGCACAAGTTTGTTTGACGCAACTGGCACAAGTTTGTTTGACGCAACTGGCACAAGTTTGTTTGACGCAACTGGCACAAGTTTGTTCGACGCAACTGGCACAAGTTTGTTTGACGCAACTGGCACAAGTTTGTTTGACGCAACTGGCACAAGTTTGTTTGACGCAACTGGCACAAGTTTGTTCGACGCAACTGGCACAAGTTTGTTTGACGCAACTGGCACAAGTTTGTTTGACGCAACTGGCACAAGTTTGTTTGACGCAACTGGCACAAGTTTGTTTGACGCAACTGGCACAAGTTTGTTCGACGCAACTGGCACAAGTTTGTTTGACGCAACTGGCACAAGTTTGTTTGACGCAACTGGCACAAGTTTGTTCGACGCAACTGGCACAAGTTTGTTTGACGCAACTGGCACAAGTTTGTTCTACGCAACTGGCACAAGTTTGTTCTACGCAACTGGCACAAGTTTGTTTGACGCAACTGGCACAAGTTTGTTTGACGCAACTGGCACAAGTTTGTTCTGACGCAACTGGCACAAGTTTGTTTGACGCAACTGGCACAAGTTTGTTCTGACGCAACTGGCACAAGTTTGTTTGACGCAACTGGCACAAGTTTGTTTGACGCAACTGGCACAAGTTTGTTTGACGCAACTGGCACAAGTTTGTTCGACGCAACTGGCACAAGTTTGTTTGACGCAACTGGCACAAGTTTGTTTGACGCAACTGGCACAAGTTTGTTTGACGCAACTGGCACAAGTTTGTTTGACGCAACTGGCACAAGTTTGTTTGACGCAACTGGCACAAGTTTGTTCGACGCAACTGGCACAAGTTTGTTTGACGCAACTGGCACAAGTTTGTTTGACGCAACTGGCACAAGTTTGTTTGACGCAACTGGCACAAGTTTGTTTGACGCAACTGGCACAAGTTTGTTCTGACGCAACTGGCACAAGTTTGTTTGACGCAACTGGCACAAGTTTGTTCTACGCAACTGGCACAAGTTTGTTCTGACGCAACTGGCACAAGTTTGTTTGACGCAACTGGCACAAGTTTGTTTGACGCAACTGGCACAAGTTTGTTTGACGCAACTGGCACAAGTTTGTTCGACGCAACTGGCACAAGTTTGTTCGACGCAACTGGCACAAGTTTGTTTGACGCAACTGGCACAAGTTTGTTCTACGCAACTGGCACAAGTTTGTTTGACGCAACTGGCACAAGTTTGTTTGACGCAACTGGCACAAGTTTGTTCGACGCAACTGGCACAAGTTTGTTTGACGCAACTGGCACAAGTTTGTTCGACGCAACTGGCACAAGTTTGTTCGACGCAACTGGCACAAGTTTGTTTGACGCAACTGGCACAAGTTTGTTTGACGCAACTGGCACAAGTTTGTTTGACGCAACTGGCACAAGTTTGTTTGACGCAACTGGCACAAGTTTGTTCTACGCAACTGGCACAAGTTTGTTTGACGCAACTGGCACAAGTTTGTTTGACGCAACTGGCACAAGTTTGTTTGACGCAACTGGCACAAGTTTGTTCTACGCAACTGGCACAAGTTTGTTCTACGCAACTGGCACAAGTTTGTTCTGACGCAACTGGCACAAGTTTGTTTGACGCAACTGGCACAAGTTTGTTTGACGCAACTGGCACAAGTTTGTTTGACGCAACTGGCACAAGTTTGTTTGACGCAACTGGCACAAGTTTGTTTGACGCAACTGGCACAAGTTTGTTTGACGCAACTGGCACAAGTTTGTTTGACGCAACTGGCACAAGTTTGTTCTACGCAACTGGCACAAGTTTGTTTGACGCAACTGGCACAAGTTTGTTTGACGCAACTGGCACAAGTTTGTTTGACGCAACTGGCACAAGTTTGTTCTACGCAACTGGCACAAGTTTGTTTGACGCAACTGGCACAAGTTTGTTTGACGCAACTGGCACAAGTTTGTTCTGACGCAACTGGCACAAGTTTGTTCGACGCAACTGGCACAAGTTTGTTCGACGCAACTGGCACAAGTTTGTTTGACGCAACTGGCACAAGTTTGTTTGACGCAACTGGCACAAGTTTGTTTGACGCAACTGGCACAAGTTTGTTCGACGCAACTGGCACAAGTTTGTTTGACGCAACTGGCACAAGTTTGTTTGACGCAACTGGCACAAGTTTGTTTGACGCAACTGGCACAAGTTTGTTTGACGCAACTGGCACAAGTTTGTTTGACGCAACTGGCACAAGTTTGTTTGACGCAACTGGCACAAGTTTGTTTGACGCAACTGGCACAAGTTTGTTCGACGCAACTGGCACAAGTTTGTTTGACGCAACTGGCACAAGTTTGTTCGCCATAACTGGCACAAGTTTGTTCGACGCAACTGGCACAAGTTTG
Source organism: Macrobrachium rosenbergii (assembly GCF_040412425.1). Classification (NCBI taxonomy): domain Eukaryota; kingdom Metazoa; phylum Arthropoda; class Malacostraca; order Decapoda; family Palaemonidae; genus Macrobrachium; species Macrobrachium rosenbergii. The sequence continues at coordinate 3,125,547 of NW_027100728.1, forward strand.
TTTCACGTAACTGGCACAAGTTTGTTCGACCCAATTGGCACAAGTTTGTTCGACGCAACTGGCACAAGTTTGTTAGACGCAACTGGCACAAGTTTGTTTGACGCAACTGGCACAAGTTTGTTTGACGCAACTGGCACAAGTTTGTTCTACGCAACTGGCACAAGTTTGTTCTACGCAACTGGCACAAGTTTGTTTGACGCAACTGGCACAAGTTTGTTTGACGCAACTGGCACAAGTTTGTTCTGACGCAACTGGCACAAGTTTGTTTGACGCAACTGGCACAAGTTTGTTTGACGCAACTGGCACAAGTTTGTTTGACGCAACTGGCACAAGTTTGTTTGACGCAACTGGCACAAGTTTGTTTGACGCAACTGGCACAAGTTTGTTTGACGCAACTGGCACAAGTTTGTTTGACGCAACTGGCACAAGTTTGTTCTACGCAACTGGCACAAGTTTGTTTGACGCAACTGGCACAAGTTTGTTTGACGCAACTGGCACAAGTTTGTTCGACGCAACTGGCACAAGTTTGTTAGACGCAACTGGCACAAGTTTCTTTGACGCAACTGGCACAAGTTTGTTTGACGCAACTGGCACAAGTTTGTTTGACGCAACTGGCACAAGTTTGTTTGACGCAACTGGCACAAGTTTGTTCGACGCAACTGGCACAAGTTTGTTTGACGCAACTGGCACAAGTTTGTTTGACGCAACTGGCACAAGTTTGTTTGACGCAACTGGCACAAGTTTGTTTGACGCAACTGGCACAAGTTTGTTCGACGCAACTGGCACAAGTTTGTTCTGACGCAACTGGCACAAGTTTGTTCTAACGCAACTGGCACAAGTTTGTTTGACGCAACTGGCACAAGTTTGTTTGACGCAACTGGCACAAGTTTGTTTGACGAACTGGCACAAGTTTGTTTGACGCAACTGGCACAAGTTTGTTTGACGCAACTGGCACAAGTTTGTTCGACGCAAATGGCACAAGTTTGTTCTACGCAACTGGCACAAGTTTGTTTGACGCAACTGGCACAAGTTTGTTTGACGCAACTGGCACAAGTTTGTTTGACGCAACTGGCACAAGTTTGTTTGACGCAACTGGCACAAGTTTGTTTGACACAACTGGCACAAGTTTGTTTGACGCAACTGGCACAAGTTTGTTTGACGCAACTGGCACAAGTTTGTTTGACGCAACTGGCACAAGTTTGTTTGACGCAACTGGCACAAGTTTGTTTGACGCAACTGGCACAAGTTTGTTTGACGCAACTGGCACAAGTTTGTTCGACGCAACTGGCACAAGTTTGTTTGACGCAACTGGCACAAGTTTGTTTGACGCAACTGGCACAAGTTTGTTTGACGCAACTGGCACAAGTTTGTTTGACGCAACTGGCACAAGTTTGTTTGACGCAACTGGCACAAGTTTGTTCGACGCAACTGGCACAAGTTTGTTTGACGCAACTGGCACAAGTTTGTTTGACGCAACTGGCACAAGTTTGTTTGACGCAACTGGCACAAGTTTGTTCGATGCAACTGGCACAAGTTTGTTCGACGCAACTGGCCCAAGTTTTTTTGACGCAACTGGCACAAGTTTTTTTGACGCAATTGGCACAAGTTTGTTGGACGCAACTGGCACAAGTTTGTTCGACGCAACTGGCACAAGTTTGTTTGTCACAACTGGCACAAGTTTGTTTGACGCAACTGGCACAAGTTTGTTTGACGCAACTGGCACAAGGTTGTTCTACGCAACTGGCACAAGTTTGTTTGACGCAACTGGCACAAGTTTGTTTGACGCAACTGGCACAAGTTTGTTTGACGCAACTGGCACAAGTTTGTTTGACGCAACTGGCACAAGTTTGTTCGAATCTGGTACAACTGGCACAAGTTTGTTCGACGCAACTGGCACAAGTTTGTTTGACGCAACTGGCACAAGTTTGTTTGACGCAACTGGCACAAGTTTGTTTGACGCAACTGGCACAAGTTTGTTCGACGCAACTGGCATAAGTTTGTTCGACGCAACTGGCACAAGTTTGTTTGACGCAACTGGCACAAGTTTGTTTGACGCAACTGGCAAAAGTTTGTTTGACGCAACTGGCACAAGTTTGTTTGACGCAACTGGCACAAGTTTGTTTGACGAACTGGCACAAGTTTGTTTTGACGCAACTGGCACAAGTTTGTTCGACGCAACTGGCACAAGTTTGTTTGATCAACTGGCACAAG
>NW_027100728.1:3128257-3152238 GCF_040412425.1 Macrobrachium rosenbergii
GTTGCGTCAAACAAACTTGTGCCAGTTGCGTCAAACAAACTTGTGCCAGTTGCGTAGAAACAAACTTGTGCCAGTTGCGTAGAACAAACTTGTGCCAGTTGCGTCAAACAAACTTGTGCCAGTTGCGTCAAACAAACTTGTGCCAGTTGCGTCAAACAAACTTGTGCCAGTTACGTCGAACAAACTTGTGCCAGTTGCAAACAAACTTGTGCCAGTTGCATCAAACAAACTTGTGCCAGTTGCGTCAAACAAACTTGTGCCAGTTGCGTCAAACAAACTTGTGCCAGTTGCGTCAAACAAACTTGTGCCAGTTGTGTCAAACAAACTTGTGCCAGTTGCATCAAACAAACTTGTGCCAGTTGCGTCAACAAACTTGTGCCAGTTGCATATAACAAACTTGTGCCAGTTGCGTCAAACAAACTTGTGCCAGTTGCGCCGAACAAACTTGTGCCAGTTGCGTCAAACAAACTTGTGCCAGTTGCATCGAACAAACTTGTGCCAGTTGCGTCAAACAAACTTGTGCCAGTTGTGTAGAACAAACTTGTGCCAGTTGTGCGTAGAAACAAACTTGTGCCAGTTGCGTCAAACAAACTTGTGCCAGTTGCGTCAAACAAACTTGTGCCAGTTGAGTCAAACAAACTTGTGCCAGTTGCATCAAACAAACTTGTGCCAGTTGCGTAGAACAAACTTGTGCCAGTTGCGTAGAACAAACTTGTGCCAGTTGCGTCAAACAAACTTGTGCCAGTTGCGAAGAACAAACTTGTGCCAGTTGCGTCAAACAAACTTGTGCCAGTTGGGTCGAGTAAACTTGTGCCAGTTGCGTTAAACAAACTTGTGCCAGTTGCGTCAAACAAACTTGTGCCAGTTGCATCGAACAAACTTGTGCCAGTTGCGTAGAACAAACTTGTGCCAGTTGCGTCAAACAAACTTGTTCCAGTTGCGTAGAACAAACTTGTGCCAGTTGCGTAGAACAAACTTGTGCCAGTTGCGTCAAACAAACTTGTGCCAGTTGCATCAAACAAACTTGTGCCAGTTGCGTAGAACAAACTTGTGCCAGTTGCGTCGAACAAACTTGTGCCAGTTGCATCTAACAAACTTGTGCCAGTTGTGTCAAACAAACTTGTGCCAGTTGCATCAAACAAACTTATGCCAGTTGCATAAACAAACTTGTGCCAGTTGCGTCAAACAAACTTGTGCCAGTTGTGTCAAACAAACTTGTGCCAGTTGCGAAAACAAACTTGTGCCAGTTGCAGTCAAACAAACTTGTGCCAGTTGCATCAAACAAACTTGTGCCAGTTGGGCGTCAAACAAACTTGTGCCAGTTGCATAGAACAAACTTGTGCCAGTTGCGTAGAACAAACTTGTGCCAGTTGCTAGAACAAAACTTGTGCAGAACAAACTTGTGCCAGTTGCGTCAAACAAACTTGTGCCAGTTGCGTCAAACAAACTTGTGCCAGTTGCATAGAAACAAACTTGTGCCAGTTGTGTCAAACAAACTTGTGCCAGTTGCGTCAAACAAACTTGTGCCAGTTGCGTCAAACAAACTTGTGCCAGTTGCGTCAAACAAACTTGTGCCAGTTGCGTCGAACAAACTTGTGCCAGTTGCGTCAAACAAACTTGTGCCAGTTGTGTCAAACAAACTTGTGCCAGTTGCGTCGAACAAACTTGTGCCAGTTGTGTTGAACAAACTTGTGCCAGTTGCATCAAACAAACTTGTGCCAGTTGCGTCAAACAAACTTGTGCCAGTTGCGTCAAACAAACTTGTGCCAGTTGCATCAAACAAAATTGTGCCAGTTGCGTCAAACAAACTTGTGCCAGTTGTGTCAAACAAACTTGTGCCAGTTGCATAGAACAAACTTGTGCCAGTTGCATAGAACAAACTTGTGCCAGTTGCGTTAAACAAACTTGTGCCAGTTGCATAAAACAAACTTGTGCCAGTTGCGTCAAACAAACTTGTGCCAGTTGCGTCGAACAAACTTGTGCCAGTTGCTTAGAACAAACTTGTGCCAGTCGCGTTAAACAATCTTGTGCCAGTTGCATCAAACAAACTTGTGCCAGTTGCGTCAAACAAACTTGTGCCAGTTGCGTCGAACAAACTTGTGCCAGTTGCGTCGAACAAACTTGTGCCAGTTGCGTCAAACAAACTTGTGCCAGTTGCGTCAAACAAACTTGTGCCAGTTGCGTCGAACAAACTTGTGCCAGTTGCGTCAAACAAACTTGTGCCAGTTGCATCAAACAAACTTGTGCCAGTTGCATCAAACAAACTTGTGCCAGTTGTGTAGAACAAACTTGTGCCAGTTGCAAAGAACAAACTTGTGCCAGTTGCGTCAAACAAACTTGTGCCAGTTGCATAGAACAAACTTGTGCCAGTTGCATAGAACAAACTTGTGCCAGTTGCGTCAAAACAAACTTGTGCCAGTTGCATAGAACAAACTTGTGCCAGTTGCATCAGAACAAACTTGTGCCAGTTGCATCAAACAATCTTGTGCCAGTTGCATCAAACAAACTTGTGCCAGTTGCGTCAAACAAACTTGTGCCAGTTGCGCTCGAACAAACTTGTGCCAGTTGCGTCAAAAAACTTGTGCCAGTTGCGTCAAACAAACTTGTGCCAGTTGCATCAAACAAACTTGTGCCAGTTGCATCAAACAAACTTGTGCCAGTTGCATCAAACAAACTTGTGCCAGTTGTGTCAAACAAACTTGTGCCAGTTGCATCAAACAAACTTGTGCCAGTTGTGTCAAACAAACTTGTTGCCAGTTGCATCAAACAAACTTGTGCCAGTTGAGTCCAACAAACTTGTGCCAGTTGGGTCAAAACAAACTTGTGCCAGTTGCCGTCAAACAAACTTGTGCCAGTTGCGTCGAACAAACTTGTGCCAGTTGTGTCAAACAAACTTGTGCCAGTTGCGTCAAACAAACTTGTGCCAGTTGCGTCAAACAAACTTGTGCCAGTTGCGCCGAACAAACTTGTGCCAGTTACGTCAAAACAAACTTGTGCCAGTTGCGTAAACAAACTTGTGCCAGTTGCGTCAAACAAACTTGTGCCAGTTGCGTCAGAACAAACTTGTGCCAGTTGCGTCAAACAAACTTGTGCCAGTTGCGTCAAACAAACTTGTGCCAGTTGCGTCAAACAAACTTGTGCCAGTTGCGTTCAAACAAACTTGTGCCAGTTGCGTAAACAAACTTGTGCCAGTTGCGTCAACAAACTTGTGCCAGTTGCGTCGAACAAACTTGTGCCAGTTGTGTCAAAACAAACTTGTGCCAGTTGCATCAAACAAACTTGTGCCAGTTGCGTCCAACAAACTTGTGCCAGTTGCGTCAAACAAACTTGTGCCAGTTGCGTCAAACAAACTTGTGCCAGTTGCGTAGAACAAACTTGTGCCAGTTGCGTCAAACAAACTTGTGCCAGTTGCGTCAAACAAACTTGTGCCAGTTGCGTCAAACAAACTTGTGCCAGTTGCGTCAAAACAAACTTGTGCCAGTTGGGTCAACAAACTTGTGCCAGTTGCATCAAAACAAACTTGTGCCAGTTGCGTCAAACAAACTTGTGCCAGTTGCATCAAACAAACTTGTGCCAGTTGCGTCAAACAAACTTGTGCCAGTTGCATCAGAACAAACTTGTGCCAGTTGCGTCGAACAAACTTGTGCCAGTTGCGTCGAAAAAAACTTGTGCCAGTTGCCTCAAACAAACTTGTGCCAGTTGCGTCAAACAACCTTGTGCCAGTTGCGTCAAACAAACTTGTGCCAGTTGCGTCAAACAAACTTGTGCCAGTTGCGTCAAACAAACTTGTGCCAGTTGCATAGAACAAACTTGTGCCAGTTGCGTTGAACAAACTTGTGCCAGTTGCGTAGAACAAACTTGTGCCAGTTGCGTCAAACAAACTTGTGCCAGTTGCATCAAACAAACTTGTGCCAGTTGCGTCAAACAAACTTGTGCCAGTTGCGTCAAACAAACTTGTGCCAGTTGTGTCAAACAAACTTGTGCCAGTTGCGTCGAACAAACTTGTGCCAGTTGCGTCAAACAAACTTGTGCCAGTTGCGTCAAACAAACTTGTGCCAGTTGCGTCAAACAAACTTGTGCCAGTTGCGTAGAACAAACTTTGTGCCAGTTGCGCGTCAAACAAACTTGTGCCAGTTGCATAGAACAAACTTGTGCCAGTTGCGTCGAAACAAACTTGTGCCAGTTGCATCAAACAAACTTGTGCCAGTTGCGTCAAACAAACTTGTGCCAGTTGCGTCAAACAAACTTGTGCCAGTTGCGTTAAAAAAACTTGGGCCAGTTGCGTCGAACAAACTTGTGCCAGTGGCATCGAACAAACTTATGCCAGTTGCGTCAAGCAAACTTGTGCCAGTTGCGTCAAGCAAACCTGTGCCAGTTGTGTAGAACAAACTTGTGCCAGTTGCGTAGAACAACCTTGTGCCAGTTGCGTCGAACAAACTTGTGCCAGTTGCGTAGAACAAACTTGTGCCAGTTGCGTCAAACAAACTTGTGCCAGTTGGGTCAAACAAACTTGTGCCAGTTGCGTCAAACAAACTTGTGCCAGTTGCGTTGAACAAACTTGTGCCAGTTGCATCAAACAAACTTGTGCCAGTTGCGTAGAACAAACTTGTGCCAGTTGCGTCAAACAAACTTGTGCCAGTTGCGTCAAACAAACTTGTGCCAGTTGCGTCAAACAAACTTGTGCCAGTTGCATAGAAAAAACTTGTGCCAGTTGTGTCAAACAAACTTGTGCCAGTTGCGTCAAACAAACTTGTGCCAGTTGCGTCGAACAAACTTGTGCCAGTTGCGTCGAACAAACTTGTGCCAGTTGCGTCAAAACAAACTTGTGCCAGTTGCGTCAACAAACTTGTGCCAGTTGCGTAGAACAAACTTGTGCCAGTTGCGTAGAACAAACTTGTGCCAGTTGCGTCAAACAAACTTGTGCCAGTTGCATAGAACAAACTTGTGCCAGTTGCGTCAAACAAACTTGTGCCAGTTGCGTCAAAAAAAACTTGTGCCAGTTGCGTAGAACATACTTGTGCCAGTTGCATCAGAACAAACTTGTGCCAGTTGCGTCAAACAAACTTGTGCCAGTTGCATAGAACAAACTTGTGCCAGTTGTGTCGAAGAAACTTGTGCCAGTTGCATAGAACAAACTTGTAACTGTTGCATCAAACAAACTTGTGCCAGTTGCGTCAAACAAACTTGGGCCAGTTGCGCCAAACAAACTTGTGCCAGTTGCATAAAAAAAAACTTGTGCCAGTTGCGTCAAACAAACTTGTGCCAGTTGTGTAGAACAAACTTGTGCCAGTTGCGTCAAACAAACTTGTGCCAGTTGCATGTCAAACAAACTTGTGCCAGTTGCGTCAAACAAACTTGTGCCAGTTGCGCACAAACAAACTTGTGCCAGTTGCGTCAGAACAAACTTGTGCCAGTTGCTGTCAAACAAACTTGTGCCAGTTGCATCAAACAAACTTGTGCCAGTTGCGTCAAACAAACTTGTGCCAGTTGCGTCAAACAAACTTGTGCCAGTTGCGTCAAACAAACTTGTGCCAGTTGCGCAAACAAACTTGTGCCAGTTGTGTCAAACAAACTTGTGCCAGTTGCGTCAAACAAACTTGTGCCAGTTGCGTCAAACAAACTTGTGCCAGTTGCGTCGAACAAACTTGTGCCAGTTGCGTCAAACAAACTTGTGCCAGTTGCATCAAACAAACTTGTGCCAGTTGCGTCAAACAAACTTGTGCCAGTTGCGTAAAACAAACTTGTGCCAGTTGCATAGAACAAACTTGTGCCAGTTGGTCAAAAAAACTTGTGCCAGTTGCCAGTTGCAAACAAACTTGTGCCAGTTGCGTCAGAACAAACTTGTGCCAGTTGCGTCAAACAAACTTGTGCCAGTTGCATCAAACAAACTTGTGCCAGTTGCGTCAAACAAACTTGTGCCAGTTGCATAGAACAACCTTGTGCCAGTTGCGTCAAACAAACTTGTGCCAGTTGCGTCAAACAAACTTGTGCCAGTTGTGAAAAACAAACTTGTGCCAGTTGCGTCGAACAAACTTGTGCCAGTTGCGTCCAACAAACTTGTGCCAATTGCGTCAAAAAAACTTGTTCCAGTTACGTCGAACAAACTTGTGCCAGTTGCGTCGAAGAAACTTGTGCCAGTTGCGTCAAAAAAAACTTGTGCCAGTTGCGTCAAACAAACTTGTGCCAGTTGCATCAAACAAACTTGTGCCAGTTGCGTAGAACAAACTTGTGCCAGTTGCGTCAAACAAACTTGTGCCAGTTGCGTCAAACAAACTTGTGCCAGTTGCGTAGAACAACCTTGTGCCAGTTGCATCAAACAAACTTGTGCCAGTTGCGTCAAACAAACTTGTGCCAGTTGCGTCAAACAAACTTGTGCCAGTTGCGTAGAACAACCTTGTGCCAGTTGCGTCAAACAAACTTGTGCCAGTTGCGTCAAACAAACTTGTGCCAGTTGCGTCAAACAAACTTGTGCCAGTTGCATCGAACAAACTTGTGCCAGTTGCGTCAAACAAACTTGTGCCAGTTGCATCAAACAAACTTGTGCCAGTTGCGTCAAACAAACTTGTGCCAGTTGCGTCAAACAAACTTGTGCCAGTTGCGTCAAACAAACTTGTGCCAGTTGCGTCAAACAAACTTGTGCCAGTTGCGTCAAACAAACTTGTGCCAGTTGCGTCGAACAAACTTGTGCCAGTTGCGTCAAACAAACTTGTGCCAGTTGCGTCAAACAAACTTGTGCCAGTTGCGTCAAACAAACTTGTGCCAGTTGCGTAGAACAAACTTGTGCCAGTTGCGTCAAACAAACTTGTGCCAGTTGCGTAGAACAAACTTGTGCCAGTTGCGTAGAACAAACTTGTGCCAGTTGCGTCAAACAAACTTGTGGCAGTTGCGTCAAACAAACTTGTGCCAGTTGCGTAGAACAAACTTGTGCCAGTTGCGTAGAAAATCCTTGTGCCAGTTGCGTCAAACAAACTTGTGCCAGTTGCGTCAAACAAACTTGTGCCAGTTGCGTCAAACAAATTTGTGCCAGTTGCTTCAAACAAACTTGTGCCAGTTGCATCAAACAAACTTGTGCCAGTTGCGTCAAACAAACTTGTGCCAGTTGCGTCGAACAAACTTGTGCCAGTTGCGTCAAACAAACTTGTGCCAGTTGCGTCAAACAAACTTGTGCCAGTTGCATCGAACAAACTTGTGCCAGTTGCGTCAAACAAACTTGTGCCAGTTGCATCGAACAAACTTGTGCCAGTTGCGTCAAACAAACTTGTGCCAGTTGCATTGAACAAACTTGTGCCAGTTGCGTCAAAACAAACTTGTGCCAGTTGCTTCAAAACAAACTTGTGCCAGTTGCATCGAACAAACTTGTGCCAGTTGCGTCAAACAAACTTGTGCCAGTTGCGTAGAACAAACTTGTGCCAGTTTGCAAACAAACTTGTGCCAGTTGCATAACAAACTTGTGCCAGTTGCGTTCAAACAAACTTGTGCCAGTTGCGTCGAACAAACTTGTGCCAGTTGCGTCAGAACAAACTTGTGCCAGTTGGTCAGAACAAACTTGTGCCAGTTGCGTAAAACAAACTTGTGCCAGTTGCGTCGAACAAACTTGTGCCAGTTGCATAGAAACAAACTTGTGCCAGTTGCGTCAAACAAACTTGTGCCAGTTGCGTCAAACAAACTTGTGCCAGTTGCATCAAAACAAACTTGTGCCAGTTGCGTCAAACAAACTTGTGCCAGTTGCGTCAAACAAACTTGTGCCAGTTGCGTCAAACAAACTTGTGCCAGTTGCATCAAACAAACTTGTGCCAGTTGCGTCAAAACAAACTTGTGCCAGTTGCGTCAAACAAACTTGTGCCAGTTGCGTCAAACAAACTTGTGCCAGTTGCGTCAAACAAACTTGTGCCAGTTGCGTCAAACAAACTTGTGCCAGTTGCGTCAAACAAACTTGTGCCAGTTGCGTCGAACAAACTTGTGCCAGTTGCGTCAAACAAACTTGTGCCAGTTGCGTCAACAAACTTGTGCCAGTTGCGTCAAAAACAAACTTGTGCCAGTTGCGTCGAAACAAACTTGTGCCAGTTGCGTAGAACAAACTTGTGCCAGTTGCGTCGAAACAAACTTGTGCCAGTTGCGTCAAACAAACTTGTGCCAGTTGCGTCAGAACAAACTTGTGCCAGTTGCGTCAGAACAAACTTGTGCCAGTTGCGTCAACAAACTTGTGCCAGTTGCGTCAAACAAACTTGTGCCAGTTGCGTCAAACAAACTTGTGCCAGTTGCGTCAAACAAACTTGTGCCAGTTGCGTCAAACAAACTTGTGCCAGTTGCGTCAAACAAACTTGTGCCAGTTGCGGCCAAACAAACTTGTGCCAGTTGCGTCAAAACAAACTTGTGCCAGTTGCGTCAAACAAACTTGTGCCAGTTGCATCAAACAAACTTGTGCCAGTTGCGTCAAACAAACTTGTGCCAGTTGCGTCAAACAAACTTGTGCCAGTTGCGTCAAACAAACTTGTGCCAGTTGTGTCAAACAAACTTGTGCCAGTTGCGTAAACAAACTTGTGCCAGTTGCATCAAACAAACTTGTGCCAGTTGCGTCAAAACAAACTTGTGCCAGTTGCGTAGAACAAACTTGTGCCAGTTGCATCAAAAACAAACTTGTGCCAGTTGCGTCAAACAAACTTGTGCCAGTTGCGATCAAACAAACTTGTGCCAGTTGCATAAACAAACTTGTGCCAGTTGCGTAGAACAAACTTGTGCCAGTTGCATCAAACAAACTTGTGCCAGTTGCGTCAAACAAACTTGTGCCAGTTGCATCAAAACAAACTTGTGCCAGTTGCGTCATACAAACTTGTGCCAGTTGCGTCGAACAAACTTGTGCCAGTTGTGTCAAACAAACTTGTGCCAGTTGCGTCAAACAAACTTGTGCCAGTTGCATCCAACAAACTTGTGCCAGTTGCGTCGAACAAACTTGTGCCAGTTGCGTCAAACAAACTTGTGCCAGTTGCGTCAAACAAACTTGTGCCAGTTGCATCAACAAACTTGTGCCAGTTGCATCAAACAAACTTGTGCCAGTTGCGTCAAACAAACTTGTGCCAGTTGCGTCAAACAAACTTGTGCCAGTTGCATCGAACAAACTTGTGCCAGTTGCGTCAAAACAAACTTGTGCCAGTTGCGTCGAACAAACTTGTGCCAGTTGTGTCAAACAAACTTGTGCCAGTTGCGTCAAACAAACTTGTGCCAGTTGCGTCCAACAAACTTGTACCAGTTGCGTCGAACAAACTTGTGTCAGTTGCGTCGAACAAACTTATGCCAGTTGCGCAGAACAAACATGTGTCAGTTGCGCCAAACAAACTTATGCCAGTTGCATAGAACAAACTTGTGCCAGTTGCGTCAGAACAAACTTGTGCCAGTTGCATCAAACAAACTTGTGCCAGTTGCGTAGAACAAACTTGTGCCAGTTGCACAGAACAAACTTGTGCCAGTTGCGTCAAACAAACTTTGTGCCAGTTGCGTCAAAAAAACTTGTGCCAGTTGCGTCAAACAAACTTGTGCCAGTTGCGTCAAACAAACTTGTGCCAGTTGCATAGAACAAACTTGTGCCAGTTGCATCAAACAAACTTGTGCCAGTTGAGTCAAACAAACTTGTGCCAGTTGCGTCAAACAAACTTGTGCCAGTTGCGTCAAACAAACTTGTGCCAGTTGCGTCAAACAAACTTGTGCCAGTTGCGTCGAACAAACTTGTGCCAGTTGCGTCAAACAAACTTGTGCCAGTTGCGTCAAACAAACTTGTGCCAGTTGCGTCAGAACAAACTTGTGCCAGTTGTGCGCCAAACAAACTTGTGCCAGTTGCGTCAAACAAACTTGTGCCAGTTGCATCAAACAAACTTGTGCCAGTTGTGTCAAACAAACTTGTGCCAGTTGCGTCAAACAAACTTGTGCCAGTTGCGTCAAACAAACTTGTGCCAGTTGCATCAAACAAACTTGTACAAGTTGCGTCAAACAAACTTGTGCCAGTTGCGTCTAACAAACTTGTGCCAGTTGCGTCAAAAAAACTTGGGCCAGTTGGGTAGAACAAACTTGTGCCAGTTGCATCGAACAAACTTGTGTCAGTTGGGTAGAACAAACTTGTGACAGTTGCGTCGAACAAACTTGTGCCAGTTGCGTAGAACAAACTTGTGCCAGTTGCGTCAAGCAAACTAATGCCAGTTGCGTCGAACAAACTTGTGCCAGTTACGTAGAACAACCTTGTGGCAGTTGCGTTGAACAAACTTGTGCCAGTTGCGTCAAACAAACTTGTGCCAGTTGAGTCAAACAAACTTGTGCCAGTTGCGTCGAACAAACTTGTGCCAGTTGGCGTCAAACAAACTTGTGCCAGTTGCGTCAAACAAACTTGTGCCAGTTGCTCAGAACAAACTTGTGCCAATTGCGTCAAACAAACTTGTGCCAATTGCGTCGAACAAATTTGTGCCAGTTGCGTCGAACAAACTTCTGCCAGTTGTGTCAAACAAACTTGTGCCAGTTGCATAAAACAAACTTGTGCCAGTTGCGTCGAACAAACTTGTGCCAGTTGCGTCAAACAAACTTGTGCCAGTTGCGTCAAACAAACTTGTGCCAGTTGCGTAGAACAAACTTGTGCCAGTTGCGTCAAACAAACTTGTGCCAGTTGCGTAGAACAAACTTGTGCCAGTTGCGTCAAAAAAAACTTGTGCCAGTTGCGTCAAACAAACTTGTGCCAGTTGCGTCAAACAAACTTGTGCCAGTTGCGTCAAACAAACTTGTGCCAGTTGCATCAAACAAACTTGTGCCAGTTGCGTCGAAACAAACTTGTGCCAGTTGCATCAAACAAACTTGTGCCAGTTGCGTCAAACAAACTTGTGCCAGTTGCGTCGAACAAACTTGTGCCAGTTGCATCAAACAAACTTGTGCCAGTTGCGTCAAACAAACTTGTGCCAGTTGCGTCAAACAAACTTGTGCCAGTTACGTCAGAACAAACTTGTGCCAGTTGCGTCAAACAAACTTGTGCCAGTTGCGTCAAAACAAACTTGTGCCAGTTGCGTCAAACAAACTTGTGCCAGTTGCATCAAACAAACTTGTGCCAGTTGCATCAAACAAACTTGTGCCAGTTGCAATAAACAAACTTGTGCCAGTTGCGTCAAACAAACTTGTGCCAGTTGCGTCGAACAAACTTGTGCCAGTTGCGTTAAACAAACTTGTGCCAGTTGCATAGAACAAACTTGTGCCAGTTGCGCCAAACAAACTTGTGCCAGTTGCGTCGAACAAACTTGTGCCAGTTGCGTCAAACAAACTTGTGCCAGTTGCGTCAAACAAACTTGTGCCAGTTGCGTCGAAAAAACTTGTGCCAGTTGCGTAGAACAAACTTGTGCCAGTTGCGTCAAACAAACTTGTGCCAGTTGCATCAAACAAACTTGTGCCAGTTGCGTCAAACAAACTTGTGCCAGTTGCGTCAAACAAACTTGTGCCAGTTGCGTCAAACAAACTTGTGCCAGTTGCGTCAAACAAACTTGTGCCAGTTGCGTCAAACAAACTTGTACAAGTTGTGAAAACAAACTTGTGCCAGTTGCGTCAAACAAACTTGTGCCAGATATGTTGAACAAACTTGTGCCAGTTGCGTCGAACAAACTTGTGCCAGTTGCGTCAAACAAACTTGTGCCAGTTGTGTCAACAAACTTGTGCCAGTTGCGTAGAAACAAACTTGTGCCAGTTGCATAGAACAAACTTGTGCCAGTTGCGTCAAACAAACTTGTGCCAGTTGCGTCAAACAAACTTGTGCCAGTTGCGTCAAACAAACTTGTGCCAGTTGCGTCAAACAAACTTGTGCCAGTTGCGTCAAACAAACTTGTGCCAGTTGCGTCAAACAAACTTGTGCCAGTTGCGTCAAACAAACTTGTGCCAGTTGCATAGAACAAACTTGTGCCAGTTGCATAGAACAAACTTGTGCCAGTTGCGTAGAACAAACTTGTGCCAGTTGCATCAAACAAACTTGTGCCAGTTGCGTAGAACAAACTTGTGCCAGTTGCGTCAAACAAACTTGTGCCAGTTGCGTCAAACAAACTTGTGCCAGTTGCGTAGAAACAGACTTGTGCCAGTTGCGTCAAACAAACTTGTGCCAGTTGCGTAAACAAACTTGTGCCAGTTGCGTCAAACAAACTTGTGCCAGTTGCGTCAAACAAACTTGTGCCAGTTGCGTCAAACAAACTTGTGCCAGTTGCGTCAAACAAACTTGTGCCAGTTGCGTCAAACAAACTTGTGCCAGTTGCGTCAAACAAACTTGTGCCAGTTGCATAGAACAAACTTGTGCCAGTTGCGTCAAACAAACTTGTGCCAGTTGCATCAAACAAACTTGTGCCAGTTGCGTCAAACAAACTTGTGCCAGTTGCGTCAAACAAACTTGTGCCAGTTGCGTCAAACAAACTTGTGCCAGTTGCGTCAAAACAAACTTGTGCCAGTTGCGTCAAACAAACTTGTGCCAGTTGCGTCAAACAAACTTGTGCCAGTTGCGTAGAACAAACTTGTGCCAGTTGCGTCAAACAAACTTGTGCCAGTTGCGTCAAACAAACTTGTGCCAGTTGCATCGAACAAACTTGTGCCAGTTGCGTCAAACAAACTTGTGCCAGTTGCGTCAAACAAACTTGTGCCAGTTGCGTCAAACAAACTTGTGCCAGTTGCGTCAAACAAACTTGTGCCAGTTGCGTCAAACAAACTTGTGCCAGTTGCGTCAAACAAACTTGTGCCAGTTGCGTCGAACAAACTTGTGCCAGTTGCGTAAACAAACTTGTGCCAGTTGCGTCAAACAAACTTGTGCCAGTTGCGTCAAACAAACTTGTGCCAGTTGCGTCAAACAAACTTGTGCCAGTTGCATCAAACAAACTTGTGCCAGTTGCGTCAAACAAAAACTTGTGCCAGTTGCGTCAAACAAACTTGTGCCAGTTGCGTAAAACAAACTTGTGCCAGTTGCGTCAAACAAACTTGTGCCAGTTGCGTAAACAAACTTGTGCCAGTTGCGTCAGAACAAACTTGTGCCAGTTGCGTCAAACAAACTTGTGCCAGTTGCGTCAAAACAAACTTGTGCCAGTTGCATCAAACAAACTTGTGCCAGTTGCGTCAAACAAACTTGTGCCAGTTGCGTCAAACAAACTTGTGCCAGTTGCATCGAACAAACTTGTGCCAGTTGCGTCAAACAAACTTGTGCCAGTTGCGTCAAACAAACTTGTGCCAGTTGCGTCAAACAAACTTGTGCCAGTTGCATCGAACAAACTTGTGCCAGTTGCGTCAAAACAAACTTGTGCCAGTTGCGTCAAACAAACTTGTGCCAGTTGCGTCAAACAAACTTGTGCCAGTTGTGTCAAACAAACTTGTGCCAGTTGCGTCAAACAAACTTGTGCCAGTTGGAAAAACTTGTCAAACAAACTTGTGCCAGTTACGTCAAACAAACTTGTGCCAGTTGCGTCAAACAAACTTGTGCCAGTTGCGTCAAACAAACTTGTGCCAGTTGCGTCAAACAAACTTGTGCCAGTTGCGTAGAACAAACTTGTGCCAGTTGCGTCAAACAAACTTGTGCCAGTTGCATCAAACAAACTTGTGCCAGTTGCGTCAAACAAACTTGTGCCAGTTGCGTCAAAACAAACTTGTGCCAGTTGCATCAAACAAACTTGTGCCAGTTGCGTCAAACAAACTTGTGCCAGTTGCGTCAAACAAACTTGTGCCAGTTGCGTCAAAACAAACTTGTGCCAGTTGCGTAAACAAACTTGTGCCAGTTGCGTCAAACAAACTTGTGCCAGTTGCGTCAAACAAACTTGTGCCAGTTGCGTCAAACAAACTTGTGCCAGTTGCGTCAAACAAACTTGTGCCAGTTGCATCAAACAAACTTGTGCCAGTTGCGTCAAACAAACTTGTGCCAGTTGCATCAAAACAAACTTGTGCCAGTTGCATAGAACAAACTTGTGCCAGTTGCGTCAAACAAACTTGTGCCAGTTGCGTCAAACAAACTTGTGCCAGTTGCTTATGAACAAACTTGAACAAACTTGTGTGCCAGTTGCATCAAACAAACTTGTGCCAGTTGCGTCAAACAAACTTGTGCCAGTTGTGTCAAACAAACTTGTGCCAGTTGCATCAAACAAACTTGTGCCAGTTGCATCAAACAAACTTGTGCCAGTTGCATAAACAAACTTGTGCCAGTTGCGTCAAACAAACTTGTGCCAGTTGCATCAAATAAACTTGTGCCAGTTGCGTCAAACAAACTTGTGCCAGTTGCGTCAAACAAACTTGTGCCAGTTGCACCAAACAAACTTGTGCCAGTTGCATCAAACAAACTTGTGCCAGTTGCATCGAACAAACTTGTGCCAGTTGCATCAAAACAAACTTGTGCCAGTTGCGTAAACAAACTTGTGCCAGTTGCGTCAAACAAACTTGTGCCAGTTGCGTCAAACAAACTTGTGCCAGTTGCGTCAAACAAACTTGTGCCAGTTGCATCAAACAAACTTGTGCCAGTTGCGTCAAACAAACTTGTGCCAGTTAGTTGCGTCAAACAAACTTGTGCCAGTTGCATCAAACAAACTTGTGCCAGTTGCATAAACAAACTTGTGCCAGTTGCGTCAAACAAACTTGTGCCAGTTGCATCAAACAAACTTGTGCCAGTTGCGTCAAACAAACTTGTGCCAGTTGCGTCAAACAAACTTGTGCCAGTTGCGTCAAACAAACTTGTGCCAGTTGCGTCAAACAAACTTGTGCCAGTTGCGTCAAAACAAACTTGTGCCAGTTGCGTCAACAAACTTGTGCCAGTTGCATCAAACAAACTTGTGCCAGTTGCGTCAAACAAACTTGTGCCAGTTGCGTCAAACAAACTTGTGCCAGTTGCATCAAACAAACTTGTGCCAGTTGCGTAGAACAAACTTGTGCCAGTTGCGTCAAACAAACTTGTGCCAGTTGCATCAAACAAACTTGTGCCAGTTGCATCGAACAAACTTGTGCCAGTTGCATCGAACAAACTTGTGCCAGTTGCGTCAAACAAACTTGTGCCAGTTGCGTCGAACAAACTTGTGCCAGTTGCGTCAAACAAACTTGTGCCAGTTGCGTCAACAAACTTGTGCCAGTTGCGTCAAACAAACTTGTGCCAGTTGCGTCAAAACAAACTTGTGCCAGTTGCGTCAAACAAACTTGTGCCAGTTGCGTCGAACAAACTTGTGCCAGTTGCGTCGAAACAAACTTGTGCCAGTTGCGTCAAACAAACTTGTGCCAGTTGGGCGTCAAACAAACTTGTGCCAGTTGCGTCAAACAAACTTGTGCCAGTTGCATCAAACAAACTTGTGCCAGTTGCATCAAACAAACTTGTGCCAGTTGCGTCAAACAAACTTGTGCCAGTTGCACAAACAAACTTGTGCCAGTTGTGTCAAACAAACTTGTGCCAGTTGCATCAAACAAACTTGTGCCAGTTGCGTCAAACAAACTTGTGCCAGTTGCGTCAAACAAACTTGTGCCAGTTGCGTCAAACAAACTTGTGCCAGTTGCATCAAACAAACTTGTGCCAGTTGCGTCAAACAAACTTGTGCCAGTTGCGTCAAACAAACTTGTGCCAGTTGCATCAAACAAACTTGTGCCAGTTGCGTCAAACAAACTTGTGCCAGTTGCGTCAAACAAACTTGTGCCAGTTGTGTCAAACAAACTTGTGCCAGTTGCATAGAACAAACTTGTGCCAGTTGCGTCAAACAAACTTGTGCCAGTTGCGTCAAACAAACTTGTGCCAGTTGCGTCAGAACAAACTTGTGCCAGTTGCGTCAAAACAAACTTGTGCCAGTTGCGTCAAACAAACTTGTGCCAGTTGCATCAAACAAACTTGTGCCAGTTGCGTAAAACAAACTTGTGCCAGTTGCATCAAACAAACTTGTGCCAGTTGCGTCAAACAAACTTGTGCCAGTTGCGTCAAACAAACTTGTGCCAGTTGCGTCAGAACAAACTTGTGCCAGTTGCGTCAAACAAACTTGTGCCAGTTGCGTCAAACAAACTTGTGCCAGTTGCGTCGAACAAACTTGTGCCAGTTGCGTCAAACAAACTTGTGCCAGTTGCGTCAAACAAACTTGTGCCAGTTGCGTCAAACAAACTTGTGCCAGTTGCGTAAACAAACTTGTGCCAGTTGCGTAGAACAAACTTGTGCCAGTTGCGTCAAAACAAACTTGTGCCAGTTGCGTCAGAACAAACTTGTGCCAGTTGCGTCAAACAAACTTGTGCCAGTTGCGTCAAACAAACTTGTGCCAGTTGCGTAGAAAAAAACTTGTGCCAGTTGCGTCAAACAAACTTGTGCCAGTTGCGTCAAAACAAACTTGTGCCAGTTGCGTAAACAAACTTGTGCCAGTTGCGTCAAACAAACTTGTGCCAGTTGCGTAGAACAAACTTGTGCCAGTTGCGTCAAACAAACTTGTGCCAGTTGCATCGAACAAACTTGTGCCAGTTGCGTCTAACAAACTTGTGCCAGTTGCGTCAAACAAACTTGTGCCAGTTGCGTCAAACAAACTTGTGCCAGTTGCGTCAATCAAACTTGTGCCAGTTGTGTCAAACAAACTTGTGCAAGTTGTGTCAAACAAACTTGTGCCAGTTGCATCAAACAAACTTGTGCCAGTTGCGCCAAACAAACTTGTGCCAGTTGCGTCAAACAAACTTGTGCCAGTTGCGTCAAACAAACTTGTACAAGTTGCGAAAACAAACCTGTGCCAGTTGCGTCCAACAATCTTGTGCCAGTTGCGTAGAACAAAATTGTGCCAGTTGCGTCAAACAATCTTATGCCAGTTGCGTAGAACAAACTAGTGCCAGTTGCATACAACAAACTTGTGCCAGTTGCGTCAAACAAACTTGTGCCAGTTGCGTCAAACAAACTTGTGCCAGTTGCGTCAAACAAACTTGTGCCAGTTGCGTCAAACAAACTTGTGCCAGTTGCGTCAAACAAACTTGTGCCAGTTGCATCAAACAAACTTGTGCCAGTTGAGCCAAACAAACTTGTGCCAGTTGCATAAACAAACTTGTGCCAGTTGCGTTAAACAAACTTGTGCCAGTTGCATCAAACAAACTTGTGCCAGTTGCGTCGAACAAACTTGTGCCAGTTGCGTCAAACAAACTTGTGCCAGTTGCGTCAAACAAACTTGTGCCAGTTGCATCAAACAAACTTGTGCCAGTTGCGTCAAACAAACTTGTGCCAGTTGCGTCAAACAAACTTGTGCCAGTTGCGTCAAACAAACTTGTGCCAGTTGCATCAAACAAACTTGTGCCAGTTGCATCAAACAAACTTGTGCCAGTTGCGTCAAACAAACTTGTGCCAGTTGCGTCAAACAAACTTGTGCCAGTTGCGTCAAACAAACTTGTGCCAGTTGCATCAAACAAACTTGTGCCAGTTGCGTCAAACAAACTTGTGCCAGTTGCGTCGAAACAAACTTGTGCCAGTTGCGTCAAACAAACTTGTGCCAGTTGTGTCAAACAAACTTGTGCCAGTTGCGTCAAACAAACTTGTGCCAGTTGCGTCAAAACAAACTTGTGCCAGTTGCATCAAAACAAACTTGTGCCAGTTGCATCAAACAAACTTGTGCCAGTTGCATCAAACAAACTTGTGCCAGTTGCGTCGAACAAACTTGTGCCAGTTGCGTCAAACAAACTTGTGCCAGTTGCGTCAAACAAACTTGTGCCAGTTGCGTCAAACAAACTTGTGCCAGTTGCGTCGAACAAACTTGTGCCAGTTGCGTCAAACAAACTTGTGCCAGTTGCGTCAAACAAACTTGTGCCAGTTGTGTCAAACAAACTTCTGCCTGTTGCATCAAACAAACTTGTGCCAGTTGCGTCAAACAAACTTGTGCCAGTTGTATAGAACAAACTTGTGCCAGTTGCATAGAACAACCTTGTGCCAGTTGCATCAAACAAACTTGTGCCAGTTGCATCAAACAAACTTGTGCCAGTTGCGTCAAACAAACTTGTGCCAGTTGCGTAGAACAAACTTGTGCCAGTTGCAGAGAACAAACTTGTGCCAGTTGTGTCAAACAAACTTGTGCCAGTTGCGTCGAACAAACTTGTGCCAGTTGCATCAAACAAACTTGTGCCAGTTGCGTCAAACAAACTTGTGCCAGTTGCATCAAACAAACTTGTGCCAGTTGCGTCAAACAAACTTGTGCCAGTTGCGTCAAAAAACTTGTGCCAGTTGCGTCGAACAAACTTGTGCCAGTTGCGTCAAACAAACTTGTGCCAGTTGCGTCAAACAAACTTGTGCCAGTTGCATCAAACAAACTTGTGCCAGTTGCGTCAAACAAACTTGTGCCAGTTGCGTCAAACAAACTTGTGCCAGTTGCGTCAAACAAACTTGTGCCCGTTGCGTCAAACAAACTTGTGCCAGTTGCGTCAAACAAACTTGTGCCAGTTGCGTCAAACAAACTTGTGCCAGTTGCATGTCAAACAAACTTGTGCCAGTTGCGTCAAACAAACTTGTGCCAGTTGCGTCAAACAAACTTGTGCCAGTTGCGTCAAACAAACTTGTGCCAGTTGCGTCAAACAAACTTGTGCCAGTTGCGTCAAACAAACTTGTGCCAGTTGCGTCAAACAAACTTGTGCCAGTTGCGTCGAACAAACTTGTGCCAGTTGCGTCGAAACAAACTTTTGCCAGTTGTGTCAAACAAACTTGTGCCAGTTGCGTCAAACAAACTTGTGCCAGTTGCGTAGAACAAACTTGTGCCAGTTGCGTAGAACAACCTTGTGCCAGTTGCGTCAAACAAACTTGTGCCAGTTGCGTCAAACAAACTTGTGCCAGTTGTGTCAAACAAACTTGTGCCAGTTGCATAGAACAAACTTGTGCCAGTTGCGTCAAACAAACTTGTGCCAGTTGCATCAAACAAACTTGTGCCAGTTGCGTCAAACAAACTTGTGCCAGTTGCATAGAACAAACTTGTGCCAGTTGCGTAGAACAAACTTGTGCCAGTTGCGTAGAACAAACTTGTGCCAGTTGCGAAACAAACTTGTGCCAGTTGCATCAAACAAACTTGTGCCAGTTGCGTCAAACAAACTTGTGCCAGTTGCGTCAAACAAACTTGTGCCAGTTGCATCAAACAAACTTGTGCCAGTTGCGTCAAACAAACTTGTGCCAGTTGCGTCAAACAAACTTGTGCCAGTTGCGTCAAACAAACTTGTGCCAGTTGCATCAAACAAACTTGTGCCAGTTGCGTCAAACAAACTTGTGCCAGTTGCGTCAAACAAACTTGTGCCAGTTGCGTCAAACAAACTTGTGCCAGTTGCGTCAAACAAACTTGTGCCAGTTGCGTCAAACAAACTTGTGCCAGTTGCGTCAAACAAACTTGTGCCAGTTGCGTCAAACAAACTTGTGCCAGTTGCATCGAACAAACTTGTGCCAGTTGCATAGAACAAACTTGTGCCAGTTGCGTCAAAACTTTTGCCAGTTGCGTCAAACAAACTTGTGCTAGTTGCGTCGAACAAATTTGTGCCAGTTGCGTCAAACAAACTTGTGCCAGTTGGCGTCAAAACAAACTTGTGCCAGTTGCGTCAAACAAACTTGTGCCAGTTGCGTCAAACAAACTTGTGCCAGTTGCATCAAACAAACTTGTGCCAGTTGCGTCAAACAAACTTGTGCCAGTTGCGTCAAACAAACTTGTGCCAGTTGCGTCAAACAAACTTGTGCCAGTTGCGTCAACAAACTTGTGCCAGTTGCGTCAAACAAACTTGTGCCAGTTGCGTCAAACAAACTTGTGCCAGTTGCATCAAACAAACTTGTGCCAGTTGCGTCAAACAAACTTGTGCCAGTTGCGTCAAACAAACTTGTGCCAGTTGCGTCAAACAAACTTGTGCCAGTTGCGTCGAACAAACTTGTGCCAGTTGCGTCAAACAAACTTGTGCCAGTTGCGTCAAAACAAACTTGTGCCAGTTGCGTCAAACAAACTTGTGCCAGTTGCGTCAAACAAACTTGTGCCAGTTGCGTCAAACAAACTTGTGCCAGTTGCGTCAAACAAACTTGTGCCAGTTGCGTCAAACAAACTTGTGCCAGTTGCGTCAAACAAACTTGTGCCAGTTGCGTCAAACAAACTTGTGCCAGTTGCGTCAAAACAAACTTGTGCCAGTTGCGTCAAACAAACTTGTGCCAGTTGCGTAAACAAACTTGTGCCAGTTGCGTCAAACAAACTTGTGCCAGTTGCGTCAAACAAACTTGTGCCAGTTGCATGTCAAACAAACTTGTGCCAGTTGCGTCAAAACAAACTTGTGCCAGTTGCGTCAAACAAACTTGTGCCAGTTGCGTCAAACAAACTTGTGCCAGTTGCGTCAAACAAACTTGTGCCAGTTGCATCAAACAAACTTGTGCCAGTTGCATAGAAAACAAACTTGTGCCAGTTGCATCAAACAAACTTGTGCCAGTTGCGTCAAACAAACTTGTGCCAGTTGCATCGAACAAACTTGTGCCAGTTGCGTAGAACAAACTTGTGCCAGTTGCGTCAAACAAACTTGTGCCAGTTGCATCAAAACAAACTTGTGCCAGTTGCATCAAACAAACTTGTGCCAGTTGCGTCAAAACAAACTTGTGCCAGTTGCGTCAAACAAACTTGTGCCAGTTGCGTCAAACAA
The DNA here is from genome assembly GCF_040412425.1 of Macrobrachium rosenbergii. NCBI lineage: Eukaryota > Metazoa > Arthropoda > Malacostraca > Decapoda > Palaemonidae > Macrobrachium > Macrobrachium rosenbergii. Next base: position 3,148,850 of record NW_027100728.1, read on the forward strand.
ACTTGTGCCAGTTGCGTCAAACAAACTTGTGCCAGTTGCGTCAAAACAAACTTGTGCCAGTTGCGTCGAACAAACTTGTGCCAGTTGCGTCGAAAAAACTTGTGCCAGTTGCGTCAAAAAAACTTGTGCCAGTTGTGTCAAACAAACTTGTGCCAGTTGCATCACACAAACTTGTGCCTCTTGCGTCAAACAAACTTGTGCCAGTTGCGTCAAAGAAACTTGTGCCAGTTGCGTTGAACAAACTTGTGCCAGTTGTGTCCAACAAACTTGTGTCACTTGCGTAGAACAAACTTGTGCCAGTTGCGTCAAAAAAACTTGTGCCAGTTGCGTCAAACAAACTTGTGCCAGTTGCGTCGAACAAACCTGTGCCAGTTACGGCGAACAAACTTGTGCCAGTTGCGTCAAACAAACTTGTGCCAGTTGCGTCAAACAAACTTGTGCCAGTTGCGTCAAACAAACTTGTGCCAGTTGCGTCAAACAAACTTGTGCCAGTTGCGTCAAACAAACTTGTGCCAGTTGCGTCAAACAAACTTGTGCCAGTTGCGTCAAACAAACTTGTGCCAGTTGCATCAAACAAACTTGTGCCAGTTGCGTCAAACAAACTTGTGCCAGTTGCGTCAAACAAACTTGTGCCAGTTGCGTCAAACAAACTTGTGCCAGTTGCGTCAAACAAACTTGTGCCAGTTGCGCCAAACAAACTTGTGCCAGTTGCGTCAAACAAACTTGTGCCAGTTGCGTCAAACAAACTTGTGCCAGTTGCATCAAACAAACTTGTGCCAGTTGCGTCAAACAAACTTGTGCCAGTTGCATCAAACAAACTTGTGCCAGTTGCGTCGAACAAACTTGTGCCAGTTGCGTCAAACAAACTTGTGCCAGTTGCGTAGAACAAACTTGTGCCAGTTGCGTCAAACAAACTTGTGCCAGTTGCGTCAAACAAACTTGTGCCAGTTGCGTCAAACAAACTTGTGCCAGTTGCGTCAAACAAACTTGTGCCAGTTGCGTCAAACAAACTTGTGCCAGTTGCGTCAAACAAACTTGTGCCACTTGCGTCAAACAAACTTGTGCCAGTTGCGTCAAACAAACTTGTGCCAGTTGTGTCAAACAAACTTGTGCCAGTTGCGTCAAACAAACTTGTGCCAGTTGCGTCAAACAAACTTGTGCCAGTTGCGTCAAACAAACTTGTGCCAGTTGCGTCAAACAAACTTGTGCCAGTTGCGTCAAACAAACTTGTGCCAGTTGCGTCAAACAAACTTGTGCCAGTTGCATCAAACAAACTTGTGCCAGTTGCGTCAAACAAACTTGTGCCAGTTGCGTCAGAACAAACTTGTGCCAGTTGCGTCAGAACAAACTTGTGCCAGTTGCATCAAACAAACTTGTGCCAGTTGGGTTCAAACAAACTTGTGCCAGTTGCGTCAAACAAACTTGTGCCAGTTGCGTCAAAAACAAACTTGTGCCAGTTGCATCGAACAAACTTGTGCCAGTTGCATAGAAAAAACTTACGCCAGTTGCGTCAAACAAACTTGTGCCAGTTGCGTCAAACAAACTTGTGCCAGTTGCGTCAAAAAAACTTGGGCCAGTTGCGTCAAACAAACTTGTGCCAGTTGCTTCAAAACAAACTTGTGCCAGTTGCGTCAAACAAACTTGTGCCAGTTGCGTCAAACAAACTTGTGCCAGTTGCGTCAAAAAAACTTGTGCCAGTTGCGTTGAACAAACTTGTGCCAGTTGCATCGAACAAACTTGTGCCAGTTGCATAAAACAAACTTGTGCCAGTTGCGTCAAACAAACTTGTGCCAGTTGCGTCAAACAAACTTGTGCCAGTTGCGTCAAACAAACTTGTGCCAGTTGCATCGAACAAACTTGTGCCAGTTGCGTCAAAACAAACTTGTGCCAGTTGCATAGAACAACCTTGTGCCAGTTGCATCAAACAAACTTGTGCCAGTTGCATCAAACAAACTTGTGCCAGTTGCGTCAAACAAACTTGTGCCAGTTGCGTCGAACAAACTTGTGCCAGTTGCGTAGAACAAACTTGTGCCAGTTGCATAGAACAAACTTGTGCCAGTTATGTAGAACAAACTTGTGCCAGTTGCGTCAAACAAACTTGTGCCAGTTGCGTCAAACAAACTTATGCCAGTTGCGTAAAACAAACTAGTGCCAGTTGCATAGAACAAACTTGTGCCAGTTGCGTCAAACAAACTTGTGCCAGTTGCGTCAAACAAACTTGTGCCAGTTGCGTCAAACAAACTTGTGCCAGTTGCGTCAAACAAACTTGTGCCAGTTGCATCAAACAAACTTGTGCCAGTTGCGTCAAAACAAACTTGTGCCAGTTGCGTCAAACAAACTTGTGCCAGTTGCGTCAAACAAACTTGTGCCAGTTGCGTCAAACAAACTTGTGCCAGTTGCGTCAAACAAACTTGTGCCAGTTGCGTCAAACAAACTTGTGCCAGTTGTGTCAAACAAACTTGTGCCAGTTGCATCAAACAAACTTGTGCCAGTTGCATCAAACAAACTTGTGCCAGTTGCGTAGAACAAACTTGTGCCAGTTGCGTAGAACAAACTTGTGCCAGTTGCTTCAAAACAAACTTGTGCCAGTTGCATAAACAAACTTGTGCCAGTTGCATAGAAACAAACTTGTGCCAGTTGCGTCAAACAAACTTGTGCCAGTTGCATCAAACAAACTTGTGCCAGTTGCGTCAAACAAACTTGTGCCAGTTGCATAGAACAAACTTGTGCCAGTTGCGTCAAAACAAACTTGTGCCAGTTGCGTCAAACAAACTTGTGCCAGTTGCGTCAAACAAACTTGTGCCAGTTGCGTCAAACAAACTTGTGCCAGTTGCGTCAAACAAACTTGTGCCAGTTGCATCAAAACAAACTTGTGCCAGTTGCATCAAACAAACTTGTGCCAGTTGCATCAAACAAACTTGTGCCAGTTGCGTCAAACAAACTTGTGCCAGTTGCGTCAAACAAACTTGTGCCAGTTGCGTCAAACAAACTTGTGCCAGTTGCGTCAAACAAAAACTTGTGCCAGTTGCGTCAAACAAACTTGTGCCAGTTGCATCAAACAAACTTGTGCCAGTTGCGTAAACAAACTTGTGCCAGTTGCATCAAAACAAACTTGTGCCAGTTGCGTCAAACAAACTTGTGCCAGTTGCGTCAAACAAACTTGTGCCAGTTGCGTCAAACAAACTTGTGCCAGTTGCGTCAACAAACTTGTGCCAGTTGCGTCAAACAAACTTGTGCCAGTTGCATAGAACAAACTTGTGCCAGTTGCGTCAAACAAACTTGTGCCAGTTGCGTCAAACAAACTTGTGCCAGTTGCGTCAAACAAACTTGTGCCAGTTGCGTCAAACAAACTTGTGCCAGTTGCGTCAAACAAACTTGTGCCAGTTGCG